>NC_136004.1:13251811-13371811 GCF_048128805.1 Centroberyx gerrardi
CATAACTCAGGACACACGGAAAAAACCATCTGTGCCCAGTCCTTTCTCTCTCAAACAGAGCGGGGAGGTTTTGGCTCTAAAGTATACACTTTCCTACCAGCTCTTAAAGCCGTGCAGTTCCAGACAAGTTTGCAGTGAATTAAGGGGTACTATCTATGCTGGTTAAACCCCAATATCACAGCAGAACACCTGCAGAATCATCAGTTAGCATGGCCACAGCTCAATGGCCAGAGAGAAAGATATTTACAGTAGTAGGAGGTTGCTGCATCACAGCTTTTCATCCATGTCTTTTAAAATACATATTTTCTTCTTTATTTATTCAAGTAATTCCCAGTGAGGTCAATGATCTCTTGTAAAAGGGAGACATAGCCAAACTTAAATGCCATCATACCATATCAGAGTAGCACATGTTTGCAAAAGCCAAAAGTAGAGTACACCATGTGGTGTCCCATCAGATGTGTTCAGGCTAGGCTCAAATCCATATACAATACACATTGCCACCATTCTGTTATCAACAGCTTCTGATATCTCAGCAGTATGCAGATGCTGACACAGTGGCCAGCCTCCCACAGTCTGAGCCCGAAGCTCCTTATCTTTCCATGTATACAGCTGTATACAGGTAACGTCACACAGCCATTCAGTGGCATTACAATAGTGCCAGACAGCCGTGAAGTGAGTTAAGTGCTCCTATCTGTGTTGGTTAACCCTCTCCCCATATCACAGTGCAACACATGCAGAATAATCAATCAACACGGCCACAGCAGTACAGAGTTTAGTCATGAACAGAGTAAGAGGAAGATATGTTAGGCAATTACCAGGAGGGGGAATGAATGGGAGAAAATGTTGGAGAATTGAGAAAATAGAGCTGCAAAATTGAAAATGTCTCAAGTGCAGAGGGCGCAATTAAACTCAGCCACCATTGTTCCTTGTCTTCCATCCTGTTTCCCACTCCTCCATTTATCACGCCCCCAACCATCCCTCCCCCCTCCTCTCCTCCCTTCCTCCCTCTCTCCCTCCCTTCCTCCCTCCCTTCCTCCCTCCCACCTACCCCTCAGGATCCATACTTTCGACTGGTTGTTCAGTAGCTTGTATTGATCATCATGGCGCTTGTTTCTTCTACGAATATGACGCTAACTGGGCCCAATAGAGTTTGCATGCACACACACATACATACATGCACACGCACGTATACATATACAAAGAAACAGTGAGTCCTAAGGGGCTGCTTTGCAATCCACAGCAAATGATTGACTATCTCAGGAATTGCTCCTCAGAGAAACATTTCACTCCAGAGAGACAGATAGTGAGAGAGGGGGAAAGCTAGAGAGTTTGGAGAGACGGGGAGAGAGAGAGACAGATTCTCCATAATTCATGTGAAGCAGTATGTCGAGATGCACAATTTACTCACTCTCATCTCTGTCTTCATCTCAAACTCTTGCTCTCTGGCTTTATCACTTTCCCGATACATACATGTCTCACTGTCATGTATTGTGTTACTGTTGTTACTGTCTGTTGATCTGTCCTTGATTTCTTTTCTTCATTTCATTTCCTTTCACAAATCTCAGAAGAATCTGTCTGAAGCATGGCTTTGACAGAGAGAGAGAGAGAGAGAGAGGATGTGGAAGGAATGGTATTTCAATGAATGGGTGAAGGGAGGAATTGAAATAAGAGAAAGAGCGAGAATAAAATAAAAGGGAGATAAAAAACACTTTATGGCAAACAGCGCGAGGGTCGTTTTACACGTGAGTCTCATTCTGTCGCTGAGTGAACGAGACATGTTAAGGCTTTTAGTGTTAAATGAAATCAGTCACATCCTGCCTGAGAGCTTCTAAAACACTGGATTAGACTCCTTCGCTAAAGAACTAAGCTACTGCCTGAAGCTCAACAGAGCACAGCAGAAGAGGAGGCAGAGAGAGAGAAAGAGGGAGAGAGTGCGAGTGAGAGAGAGAGACTGAGCAATGGGGGAAGAGACAGGGCGGGGAGGAAACTGCAGCTAAAGACACATGGCACACTAGAGGAGAGATTGGAGTAATTGATGGTCTGGTGTCTGAGGTAGTCCATATCCTGAAGATTGGGTCCATAAACTCCAGTGGCTGCAGCTCAATCCTCCCTGCAGGCAGGCGGACGTAAAGCCATGGGCCTTTGATAAAGCAAGGCCACCCTGCCTTTTAATAAACACATATCTCTCCTAAAGCCCTATTAGAGCGCTCTGCATCTCATTACCAGGGTTCTGTCTGGGCTCGCACCATTAAGCTCCAGTAATGCTTCACAGACCTTTAAGGAGGAGAAAGCACTGTGTAAAGTAATGATTCTAGTGTGCCTATTAAAAAATTACAGTGTTGTCAGTACACAAAGGATTATTCTACTTTATGCTGAGGCAAATTGTTTCCTCATCTTCCTCGTTTTGGGTAACTCTTCTCAGTGTGTGTGCAGATTATGAGTCTCAACAACAGATGGAGCAAGGCTCTATGTTAGATCTCAGTAATCAACGGCCTTTGATGTACGGCCTTTGAACAACTACAAATTCACTGTCAAAGTCTGAAACTTCTGAAGTTAATGTTTTATTGTTGCATATCACAACAGCATTTTTATATCAAAGCTGTATTTTGGGTTGGATTATACTTAATAATCAATCAAGTCTGAACACAGGGGTTTAGGGTTCTGAGGTAGGGCTTTATATGTACAAATCCCCCTGGATCCCCTTTACTGATGCTATTGGGGTTTCTCCAGTGCCTGAGGTGTTTCACACCAATCCGCTCCACTTCCGACACTTCCCTGTTCTCCGATCCCCTGCAAGAAAGTAACTAGGAAGTGTTACTCTACCTTCCTGATGCTTTACTGACTTCCAGAACCAGGCTGTTGCCCTCCAGTGGCTCCAGGATCCCTGTTGATCTGACAGGATAGGAAAACGCCAAAAATATTACACAAATATGAACAGAAGTGGAATACAGCAGAATGAGATGTAACAGAATATAGCACCAAATATGGCCTTCCATATCCATCTCATAGTTAAGATAAGATGAAACTTTATTGATCTACATGGAGAAATTAGGTTGTTGCAGTAGCAGAAGTAATAGGATTCAGCAGGGGAAGACAGAAAACTAGAATATAAAATAAGCAATAAAAACAGTAAAAGTAATCTAAACAATAGCCTAAAACATTCTAGCAACAAAACAGAATATAAACAACTGCAGTGTTATATAAATCATACTCTAAAATTGTGCTTAAAATGTGAATGTTATTTATGACTATGATAACTTTCACTGCTACCACTGAGGCCTAAATCAAATATAGATGATGCAGAGGGAAATATTTAATACCAAAAAATGTGAAGTTGACCCTTAACTCACTCATTCCCTCCTCCAGGTGCCAACGCTTCAGCTCCTGACCAGTTGAGTCTGGCTCTGGCCTGGAACAGAGTGGACATCGCCCGCAGTCAGATCTTCATCTACGGACAGCAGTGGCCTGTAAGAAACACACACACTGTTCTGGTCTATAACTTGCGTGTTCTCCTACTGTCCTGTGCTCGTATTCATACTGTAAAAACAATATCAATTGTGTTCACAGGGCTTGTTTGCGAGTTTGTTCTTCACTGCATCTTCACAGAATTTTTGTTTTACATAACGCTGTATTATGCTGCCCAAAGCCGTCTTGTGGTATGAAGTGTTACGCCTCAGTTTTTAGTTGTGGTTTGATTATTTGAGGTTTGTTTAAGTCTCTACAACAAGTCGTGTTGCACTTGATCTGTGTTTTCTCTGTCCATACAGTGCTCCTAGTTTATAAGTTCAGACTACATTATGCACATTGTGTCCTGTGTGCACTAGGTGGGTTCTCTGGAGCAGTCCATGCTGGATGCCTTAGTTCTGGACAGAGTGGACTTTGTCAAGCTGCTGATAGAGAATGGAGTCAGTATGCACCGTTTCCTCACCCTCTCCAGACTGGAGGAGCTCTACAACACGGTAATAACACACGTGCTGTAATTACAACAATGTAAATATATGCTGCATCATTATTTTTTACAACGCAGTAGGGAAACACATTTATTGCCAAAGAGTTTGGATAAGGAGTTCCTGATTAAACTGATGAATGAACTGATGCTTACAGAAAAAACATGGTGTTGGCAGCGTACAACATGGCAGGCAGTTGCAGTTTAGCTGAAATGAACTGTGAACACTGTTACTAATGATACCTGCCTGATCTGTTTTTGTTTCATCAGAGACATGGACCGTCCAACACACTGTACCACCTTGTCAGAGACGTCAAAAAGGTACAACTCCCGCTGCCTTCACTGTATCTCTGTGTGGCTGTGCAGGCTCGCCATACGGGAATGTTGGCTTGAGTGTGTATACAAGAGTAGAGATGTTTGACCACATAGACTTCGTGTTGCTTTTCTGCCATGTGTGTCGGCGGTTATAGCGTACCTGTCTGCAGAATGTGTCTACTTTCACAGAACACGTTTGCAGACTGTGTGCCGTTACTCTGTCCGCGTCCATTTGATGTGTGTCCAGATTCTGGTAGTCCTAGCTGTTGCTAATGGCAAATAGAGGCCGGCTTTTCTCTTTCAGCTGGAGATGCAGGCTGCAGTGGCTGTGTAGAGCTATGCACGACTCTCATCCCTCTCATCCCCCTCATCCCTCTTTAGCGATCCACCCTGTTCTTTCTCTAAGGCTTGTACACACTCACTACCATGGTAAACAAACACTGCATGTATTAAACATAGTTTTATCCACAAAACCTGAAATTGGGCAACTTGAGACCACAGTGGAACTGAGGCTGACAAAGATCAACTCAACAGGCATCCATTTGATTAATTTAATGTTTTCTTTGAGTAGTGAAATTGTGCATTCCTGTACATGCCTATAAATAGTTATTTTTGCATCATGATTGCGCAATTTACGTGTTTGAGATGACGAAATGGCTGCATCATGTACTATCTTTCTCTGTATATGTTTTGGCTGTGCTTAAGCCAACAATCCACAACACTATGCAGTATGTATTGCTTTTGCTGTTTCCTATAGCACCATGATGATTACTGGCAACGAAGGACAGCAACCTAGAGTTTTACATTCAGCACATATGCCCGCATGCCAATTAGGAGTGATCCGCTGTTGAGAGATGATGGAGAGGTCAGCATCACCACCATTAGCATCGAGATGTGTTCATTAATTAAAGCATGACTGATTACAGTAATGCAGCATGCTCCTCTGGGAGTCATTAAAGAGGTTCGCTGGTGTAATCACCCCTTCTTTAACCCCTCATGGTCCTTAAATGCAACTCTGATCTGAGGGTGGCGTAGAGAGGAAATGCAATTTAGATTGCACTACACCTCACCTCACCACACCACACACACACACACACACACATGCAAAACACACACCTTAGTGCATGGCAAAACATTACCATCTTATTTCTGCAGAGCTCTGTGCAAGTGTCATAATGTAGCTGTGAGTGTGTGTGTGTGTGCCTTTGTAGTATCCTAGTGTGATGCAAATTAGATTTTAGTGCCATCCCTCAGGTTGAGTCAACATGTCATCACTGTTTCCTTTCTTTCTCGTTCTTCTCTGGTGGAAACTGTAGATTGTTTTAGGTCATACTGTTAGAAATTGGCATTTCTTATTTTGATTCAGCTGCAGGTGTTCTGCTAATGACCGCTGTAAGGACCGGTGAAGGTTGCTTTCAGGTTTAATCTGGCTCCTTCATTAGATTGTGTGAAAGCTGAGTCAGACAAAAGGAAAATGGCAGAGATGGACTTGTAGAGTACAGCCACTCAAGCAGAAATTGGTTTTCCTGCAGAGGGAATGAACAATGCAGTTCTGTGCCTGTAGCTTGGTAGTGATACACCCTGTGCCACGAGTCCAACATACAAAGAAGAGTTTGGAGGAAGTCCAAATTTAACCAGCCAGCTTTACTTCTTGGGTCCATTGTTGATTGTTGATGAAATATTTTCTGTTTATTTATATCTGGTGAGATGATAAGCAAAATACAATTATGTTTTCTCAACTGCTGAACCATTACAGACAATGGGATTTGCAAAGTGAGAGTACTTCCTTAACGCCCTGGTTAACTAATGGCTGTTTATGCCCGGGCCACACTCTATGGAAGCAGCTGCAGTACGAGAGATTTAGAGTTCTTCAGTGACATGGCTCCCCTGTTGGGAAATCAACCAGGGCTCAAAGTTCACGGGCCATGTCAGAGCCTTTAGAACCGAAGAGCTCAGAGCTCACAGAGCATATTTACACAAGAAGTGAAGTCTCAGTTGATAGCTACATCTTCACCAACACAGCAAGTTAAATGAGGGCGCAGCTGACCGCATGGTGCATTTGAACTGTGTGTATCACTAGAGCGGGGGCTGAGTCTCTGTGTGCACACAGTTTGAACTCTGGGTGTTTGAAAAGACAAACTGTATCTGCGAGTCTTTCGAGTCTCCCTACTTCAAAGAGTATCGGCTGGCCTTTGGAGGTTTGGTATCAGAGCCGCCAGGCTTTACGGAGATAATACCAATAAAATTGAATCTTTAGGATAATATGAAGACAGGCGAGGGATGAGAAGGAAGGCGAGGCTTTCTAGTACCACAGTTCTGACTGCGGGGGAGTGGCGATGGTATCGAGACAGGTGTAGATGTGAGGTAATTGGTGCGGCTCAAAGGAACAGCAGGGGGGCTTGGACTCTAAGTTGACTGGACAATCACTGCAGGATCTGGGGTCTATCTTGAGGGCAGCAAGTGTTGACATAGTTATAGTCATCGTGTGAAAGGACTGTTTCAATAATAATTCTCATCCCCTCCCACCTTATTAAGCTATCTGTCTATCTTTCCATGCTATTGCCCAGCTCTTTGAGGCTAATGAGTCATTACTGCTCTCTCTCTCTTTCTGTCTCTCTCCTTTCTGTCTCTCTTCAAGACCTCGCTGAACCTCTCTGAGAAGATCTCATTATTTCCCTGAATGCAAATTAAGAAAAAATCATTCACTTTTTTACATCCTTCATAATTTTCCTCACGATATATCCTTTCTTTAAACCTTACCTGAGTTTTCAGTCTCGCTTCCATCTCCCCTCCTCCTTTATTCCACCCAAGAGAATAAGGTATAGCTCTGATGTCTGTCTCAGAGCTTTACAGTTAACAAAACTCTAGAGGCTTCAGGGGTTTACGCAAAACCTGCATTGCCTCAAATACTATACTTGAAATTGTGACCAAAGTATGGTTGCAAGAATGGAGGAGTGGCTCCACACTTCTAGATTGAAGGCAAGGTCAACATAGCACCAAGTAACGGCTTCTAAATATCAAACACAAGTTGAACCGTAGCCTGGGTGAGATCACAATCCATTAAAGAGACCTGGACAGAGATCTTGTCTGAGAGTTTCTGTGTATCCCGTCTCTCCCTGCTCCTGCCACTGCTTATCGCGTCGTATACTCACTGACCTTGTGTGTTCTTTCCAAGCGAGAATATCCAGGGTTCAGTTGGATCTACTTCAAGGTGAATCCGATAATCACGTTTTATTTCATAGCCAAAAAACAAAGTTTGATATGGATTATGTGAAGTGAGTGTGTATGATTTGTGTGATTTCTTTTGTATCCTTCCTTCTTGTTTGCTTTTCTTTATGAATCAGTTGGCATGGGCTTGAGCGGTTGTTGTCTGAAACAATGTCTTGATTTCTAGGGTAACCTGCCCCCCGACTACCGCATCAGCCTCATCGACATTGGATTGGTCATCGAATACCTTATGGGTGGAGCATACCGGTGTAATTACACCAGGAAGAGATTCAGAACTCTTTACCACAACCTCTTCGGACCCAAGAGAGTGAGTGGATGATCCTCAACTGCATTAGCATCATACCGTTTAATGCACTACACTAATCGAACACTAATAGTTATGTCTGGGAGTGAAGTTTTCCCTAGACCTGATTTCACAGCCATTATTTTTATAAGCAAAGGCACATTAGCATTGAAATGATCCTCATATTAATCAAATTAGCCCTGATAAGGGCAAGAAGGACAATAAGAACAAATTATATTTTAATGATTAAACATTTCGCTAATCAGAGATTGTATGCTCCAGGGCAAACTTCACCTTGCTGATGCTAATAGTAAATTTAGCATGTACCTATGTGAATTATGTGGACTGAATGAGCATGTACATGAGGCTATGGTCTGCAGGGTTTGGGTGTGGGACATGATATTTGGAGCAAGGCTGACATAAGTGGGTTAGCGATATATGTTGAGCCATTTTTTAGACTGCAAGTGAATCATGTTCTCTTCTCTGCACAGGGAGATAAATCAAAGATTATTTTTGTAATCAGATTATTTTTCTAAACATTTCTATAAATATCATTTCTAAAAATGGCAGGACAGAAATAATTAATTTACACTGGATGCGAATCCAGTGTCAATCATGGCCAATATATATGCCTAAACCAGTAGTTCTCAACCATTTGCCATCAAAGTGCAAGTGAATGCAGGTTTTCTTTCCAACCAAACACTGCATCAGTTGATTTCACTGACTTGCACCTTCAACTAGAGAGTGGGAGCTAATCAGTGAAAACAGCTAGTGTAGTGTTTGTTACTTTTGACCTGACTGCTCTAAACGGACCCCGAGCATAAACAAAATACATTCAGCAAAAATCGTCATGAAGTCAGTGAAGTTGTGCTATTGGTTTCCATTGCATAGCTTTCACTGAAGCCACACATCTCCAGCATTAAGATGTTTTTCATTAGCCGAGGTCTAACCTAAGAGCCGTCCTCCTCTTATTCTTTAATTCCACATCAGGTAGAGCAGCACCCCGGCACCCCTTACTGGCTTGCTGCAACAAATCATCTATAGCAGTGGTTCTCAACAATGTGCCATCATGACCCAAGAGTATGCAGGGGTTCATTCCAGCCAATCACTACAGCAGCTCATTTCACTGATTAGCACACCTTCAACCAGAGAGGAGGAAGTAATCAGGGAAATCACCTGGTGTAGTGTTTGGTTGGAGTGAAAAGCTACAGACTCGTGCAGGCTACAACTTCTAGTTTGAATTATTTCTGTGAGCATTTTGTAAGCTTTTTTTATACTAACAGCCATAATGATGCAGCCACTTTCATTTCATTTTTTATATTACACATACGTAATATGCTCTCATGTGCCATTCTGTGACTCTAATGTCTCTCACTCTGCCTCAATGCCTCACACAGCGCCACAGGTGTGATGGAAATAGAAGTGTGCGCAGCTGTGTCTGAAGCACCATATTTGTGCTTGGCGGTGCACCTTTGTGTTTGTATGTGCGTGCGCGTCTTCATGTGTCTGTGTCTCTCTGCTGTGACAGAAACAAAGCAGCTGGAAAGACACCGATAAAGGGAAAGAAAAGAAACAGAAGGACAGAGAGTGAGCGTGCGAACAAAAAGCAAGAGACAAGACAGAAAGACAGAGAGAGAGAGAGAGAGAGAGAGAGAGAGGGACTCAGGTAGAGAGAGACAGAGAGAGAGAGAGACAAAGAAACAGTTTCAATTTAACTGTGATTTGACTTAACATGATTTGGACATACTGACAGCCCCTTTCTAGATGAAATGAACGTGTGAACACATCACGTGCGCGCACACACACACACACACACACACCACACACACACACGTTAACTAAGAACAAAGCCTTGAAATAGATGCAGATATCAACAGCCCCACAGGAGGCCTGGGCTATTTTTACCAGCTCAGATGATGGCTCATGAATGCATAATTCATACATGCCCTGCTTTAATACGGATGCACTGTACTGTATGTACCATAGACATATCGACCGCGCAAACAAACATGCACAATGCCTCGATACACACAACACACACATGTAAAAGAGATGCCTGGTATATGTATAGCACAACATCAATCACACCGGCACAAAACAAAGCATTGTTCTACCCATTTTAAAGAGACCCGCTTCATGAAAGTGAATGACCTACTATTCTAAAGAATGCGCAGGTATATTCCTGGTTTTGGTCTTAAGTGAGTTAGTTTGTCTGTCAGTCTGCGCTGTGTTGTGCTTATAGAGTAAATCACTCTATAAAATACATTCGACAAGCTCTTGTTCTGTTTGTTTATGTTTTTTGTTGCTTTTCTAGCCCAAAGCCCTGAAACTGCTGGGGATGGAGGTGAGTGTTGAACCCATCAAGGCTGTTGTTATTCAGTCAGCGTCCTTCCTGTCCCTCGTCTAAAAGCATCAGTCTTCTCATAACATGAGTGTATACTCAATCAGCAGAAGGCTCTGGGCAAAGTAGCTGTGAAGTGTGTGTCGTATGCCTCGCGGTCTTCGAAAGGAAGAGCTTGAGGCTTGCTTGATTTATTTTACAAGCAATGCGTGTCCACTTTTGAGCCGGTTCAAGCCTGGCTGTCAAGTAAAATTATCAAGTGCACTTCAAGAATTTCACACTATCTGGTACGAAGTCATTTTCAAATACATTTTCCTCAGTCTGATGAGCAGAAAAAGGTTTATGACCATGTAAATGTATCATGGCTTTAGGCACAGTATAAGTGTATATGACTCATGTTATGATATATGTCAGAGCACTTCAATTACATTTGGCTGAATAGGTAATGACTGACCTAACAGGATTACATAATACATGGTTTGTGTACTCACATGTATCCATGGTGTGCACACCATGAAGTATTATCTGCATCATAAAGCTTTTATCACAGCATGTGTCTGAAATTTTCTCAGAGGTATTTATATCTAAATGTGTGGCTGTCTGTTTTATCGTCTGTCTGCCTGTTGGAAATCTGTCTCTGTCAGTCCGCCTGTCTGTATATCTTTGTTTGTGCCTGTTTAAAATCTGCTTCTGAATGTCTTTCTCTCTTTTTGTAAGCCTATTTGTCATCCAATCAGTCTGGCAATCTGGCCATGAAACTGACTCAGCGTAGTATATTAAATTTAGAGCTGTTAACATTTGACACCTCTAATTTGTGCACATTTAAAAAGATTTTGGTGCAATTATCTCTAAATATCTATATAGCCGCAAAATCACACTTTCAGAAATGGGCATCAGTCTCACTGTTTAGATTAACTATCTGACTAATATACTGTACTGTCATAGTATTAGGATAGCTTTCTGTGACTGAATTTCCTGCATAATCTGTCTCAAAGCCAGCAGTGGAGCTAAAAGCACTGAAAGCCATTTCTCGGTTGTCTGTAAGTGACCAAGTCTCAGCAGTCCCCAATCTGTCAGTGTGAAACTAGTGGGGATCAATACAGCCCACTGAGAAGTGGCATTAGAGACTAACTGGCAGTGTCGATCTCTCCTGAGACAGAGAGCCACCCTGCAGAGTCAGTAGCCCCGAAATTTCACACTGAGGTTCTGGCCTCTGGTGGAGCAAAAGTAAAGGAAAAGTACTTCATAAAAGAGTAAGATACTATGAGCAGATTTTATGGAAAAATGTATGAGACCATGCCTTATGTGTCCCTTAAATGGCTTTGTGTGCACTGCATATTTCCTCAACCTGTCTCCTCCTGCAATGACTTTCCCTCTGCATTCCACTGACTCTCACCATTGGGTGTAGGGTGAGCACTTTCTGTATAAATACAATGGATATCTACATTGGGTGGTATGACCAATCTAGATGTGTGACTGATGTGGCACAATTTTCCCAAATTTCTTGGCCCCCTCTCCCAATCGCCATGTAGAAGCTTTGACATACTATATCCATAAATTGTCGCTGCACCATTATTACTATACGTTTGGTGTCAGGGCGAATGTAAAACACTTGTTGGTTGTCTTCTACAGAGGATTGTTGATCCTTATGCTTGGGTTATAGCACAATAATTAACGATAAGGCTACACTACATGCAATCCCTTCCCCTGACAAAGATCTAGAAAAATATCTAGAAAGCTGCCTCCCTTCTCTGGCCTCCCTCTCACTTGTCACGGCTCTCCAGGACGACATGCCGATCCGCAGAGGCCGCCAGAAGACGACGCGTAAACGAGAGGAGGAGGTGGACATCGATTTGGACGACCCAGAGATCAACCACTTCCCCTTCCCCTTCCACGAGCTGATGGTGTGGGCTGTTCTGATGAAACGCCAGAAGATGGCGCTGTTCTTTTGGCAGCATGGCGAAGAGGCCATGGCCAAGGCCCTGGTAGCCTGCAAGCTTTGTAAGGCCATGGCCCATGAAGCCTCCGAGAACGACATGGTGGATGACATCTCCCAGGAGCTCAACCACAACTCCAGGTGGGTGCCAAGGAGGGATGCACGCACACACACACACACACACACACACACACACACACACACACACACACTGCTTGTGTGGTCCACCGTGTATTCTGACCAAGGGTGGTTCAAACAAGATGTTCCAATATAGAGTGATTTTCTAGGCCTGAACAGGACTTATCTCATGGAAAGTGTTCTGCACTAAATGATTAATGCAGAGTTGAGCTGGGAGTCTAGACTGGAATGACATCTACCCCCACACTCCAGCACATATAGGCAGGCACACATACACACATACGCAAACACATGCAAACACACACACACACACACAAACACGCATACATGCCTATTTCCCTGCAATCTGACCTGTTTCAGACTACTCCAGGCTCCCATGGGGTGTAAATGACATACATACAGAAATCTAATGACATGCATCATCGTTAGTTAAGGATATGCATGCAAGATGAAGGTAATCACCTAGAGAAGAAAATGCTGGTTATGGAAATAGCTGTTAATTAGAGGCAAAGATTTCAGATACTACAAATCAAGTATATCTCTTCCCCCCCCCCCCTCCCCCAAACACACACACACACACAAGTTCAAAGTACAGCCTTAGAGCTGGCATATTTGGAGTTTACTTTCCACAGAGAATTTGGCTGGCTTCCTTCGAAGAACTCAATTCACAACATGCATTTTTATATCTTTATGGACTTTTTTTTTTTTTTTTTACAATAGTGTGTTTGTGCATTTGTGTGTGCCTTTTGCCTTTGTGTGTGTGTGTGTGTCTTCAAGGGAATTTTGCCTGTTCCTCACTGTTACTAAAATTGGAACATTTGTACTGTGTGGAAGTACATAATGCATACATTATGTGCTCCAGGGAGTTTGTCTTGCTCTTCAAGGCACTTGCAAACAAGCTGTATGAATACTGTTCTGTTGCTGTATTCACCGTTGTATGTCATTTTACAGTATATGCCATTTGGTGGATGCAAAGTGCCTCACAATGCCATGAGTGTATACATTTATTTAGAAACCCCCCCTAACACCAGCAGTGTCAGTGTCTTGCTCTACCCATTGAATTACACAGGACCTGATTACTTTCCACAGTAGTGTGTAATGCTGTGTTTTTCATGTTATGTGTGTGTAGGTGTGTGTGTGTGTGTGTGTGTGCATGTGTATATCAGAAAGTCTTTTCACAAGGTGAAATTAGGGTGTAACGGGATGTGAGGGTATTGATTCAGGGCTTTATTGTCGAGGTGTGGACACATTGAGAAGCTGGTGCAATGGCTGGTACTTCATGTTCGTTGGTGATTTTGCGTATTTGGTAGTGTTAGGTGATGTGTGTGTGGTGTGTGTGTGTGTGCGTATTGGCCAGATTAGGGTGATCAAAGGAATGGGTTTTTTTTTCTTAGTCCCATATTTCTGCCCCATTTGACATGTCCTAGCATATTTACAAAAAAATCTCTGTGCCCCATATTCCTGTCATCCAGACTTCCAAATTAAATTTCTGACTAAATTTGGCAGACAGTAGTTGTTCAACATGTAGAATACATACACACACTCCTGCATTGACAACACTAACACCAACAAAACAAGACTAAGAGTCTAACAGCCAGGGAATCGTCCGAACAGTCGGAAGATGGAGTGAACAGTCCGACCGACCAAGTGACCATACCGTCCGTAGAGCCCCTGCTGTCACGGGGCTAAGAACTATCCAACCAATTCACCTTGGGAGAATTTGGTCACTCCATGCTAAACGCATGTGTGTGCATCTACATCATCTACATCATCTACATCATCTAAGAAATGAGGCATGGTCATTAAACACCTTGACAATGCCTATAAGCTGTGTTGAGACACAATATGTTGTTGTGTCTCTCTGTGCGAGAGCATGTGTTTATGTGCACATCTTCCTTCAGCGTTTGGCCAGATGTTCATTAAAGTCCTTGACCAATTCAATTAGATGTTGATGTGTTGAGACAAAGTATATTCATCTCTATGCTCATGTCTGTGTGTGTGCCTGTATATGTATATCATTTCCCAGAGAATTTGGCCAGCTGGCAGTGGAGCTCCTAGACCAGTCCTATAAACAGGACGAACAGATGGCCATGAAGCTGCTGACGTACGAGCTGAAGAACTGGAGCAACGCCACCTGCCTGCAGCTGGCGGTAGCGGCCAAACACAGAGATTTCATCGCTCACACCTGCAGTCAGATGCTGCTGACCGACATGTGGATGGGACGCCTGCGCATGCGCAAGAACTCAGGCCTGAAGGTAGTGGAAGTGGGGCAGATGGTTGGGGTAACCTGTGGGTGAAGAAAGGAAAAAAATGTACTCATGTTAAATAACACAAACCTAGTATACATGGGCTAGAAATTTACTTTTAGAAACATGTAGCTGGGATGTTTGTGTATGTGGTGAGGTCTGAGGGTCACAGGGGGTCAAATGCTGTAGATGTGGGTTTGAACAGCGGTTGGATCAGTGATCAAATGACCACACACTTCACAATCACTTCAGAGGAAAATACTGGGAGTGGCAGTAGCCTAGATGTGAGAGAAGCAGGCTGGTAACTGGAAGATTTGATTCCCCAGACTGCCTGGGATTTATTTTTGGCTCACGTTTTATGTTTTCCATCCCTTTAATGTTAATTCTGCATGGACCGTGATTAAAGATATGTTTAGATCAGTTTTGCCATACCTCTCAGAATAGAAAACAACTTTTGAGACTTCTAATTCTGTTAAAGGTAATCCATCACTGTGAATGAGAAGCCAATAATCATGTTTTGCAAAATTGCCTCGGAACGTTGATATCAGGCTATAAACCTTTACATTTTGAAAGAAGTTCCGTTCACCATTTCATATTAATGTGCACATTTGGGAACACTGTGAGAGCTGAGACCAGGTATTCAACCCCCAACTGCTCCACTGGAGCCACTCAGTGGCCAACGGGAGGAGACTTGTTGTACTGGGACGCTCCCAGGTGTGAATGTGTGGAACAGTATGAATGTGAAGCAGGGTGTTGCTAAAGAGCATGTGTGCTCAGTCACCCTGGGTAAATAAATAAAAATAAAATTTCAACTTATCACACGTATTCCAAGATGCTTCACTGGAACTGATTTAGAATGATGTGAAGTGGAGGTAGTGTACATATACCATTCAGATACTGTATATACCATTCCATTGAGATCATCCATCTGCCCCAATGAGAGCGCATGCATCTTCACCAAATACATATGACCTAAGGCATAAAGGTGAGAGAAAAGGAGCTCTCACTCAAACCTTCAAGTTCTAGTGAGGAGGAGGTTGTAAGCTGAAGGGGATAACACTGGGAGTGTGTGGGTGGCTACAAGGTGCACATGTACACTGTAGGGTAAGCCTACAAGGCCTAAGTTTTGAGACTCAGTTTATAGCCAGGAGGGAACAGTAGAATTGGCGTTAAGCACAAAAAAAAAACGTTCACATAATGTTCCACATGTTCTATATTGAGAGTCATGCACAGAACACATGCATCTGGAGTCTGACTGGAGAGGTTTTAGTTGGTGGATGAGTTTTGAGCAATTCCTTTTCTTGTGTAAGTGGGTTGTCCAGAAGTCTGGCAGTAGGGTGATAGGAGCCAGCTGCTTAGATCAGAGAGGTTAGAGCTATTTATAATGAGGAGTTGCCCTGGGAGCTGCTGGAGGGATGGCTGGGTTCACACTTTTTCACTCACACACACACACACACACACACACACACACACACTGAGTGAGGCAGAGAAAGATGGGTCTGGCTAGGTCCTGAGAGCCAGGCAGACCACAGGTGCTTCACGCACCCTTGGGTCTCTGTAAGCAGTGGTGGAAAGAGTACTAGAATGTACTACTCAAGTAGAAATATTGTTACTTTGCTGATATTTTACTTAAGTAGAAGTAAAAGTACTGGTGTACAAATCTATTCAAGTTAAAGTAAAATGTAGCTCATTTAAAATGTACTTAGGCTAAAACTTACTAGTCTACTTTATTACTTTATAGTTACTTTATAAAAAAAAGAGAACATCATCAGATGTGATCTTTCCCATGCAATTCTAAAAGGACGAGAGGACAGAGTTCAAACTAGATTTTTTTTTTTATTGGAAAATTTGGAAATTAATAAAGTGCACAAAGTAAAGCCAGAATACTCTTCTCTTTTTTGCGGCCTGTTCACTGCAAACGGCTCCACAATTTGTCAATTTACGATGGTCCAGTTTGTCGCTTATGGAGAGCCTTCAAAATGTTTACTCAGTAATGGATGCAATTTAAAATGTAGTGAAGTACAGTACTTCTGACTGACTGAAAAATACTCTACTACTACAGTAACATGAATAAATGTAATTATGCATTATTTAATACTGCCACCCTTGTCTGTAAGAGGAGGGAGATGGAGGTGAGAGGAGAGAAAGTGTGTCCAGGTGCTTCACAGAAGCTTCTAAGGCAAACTCACTGGAGCGGAAAGACAGGAAGAAAACCACAAGTGGAACAAACACGATTCTATGCCCCTAGGACTTCATGATATACAGCAAATAAACTTGTCAAATCGTCCTCACTCCAACATAAACCGGCTCTCACATACACACACATGCAAACATACATGTGGACATCCTTGAGTTGCTATAGTTGTGAGGACCCTAAATTTGATTACAGTCAACCTAACCTAACCCCCCCCCCCCCCAACACTCCACTTCATCAGAATATAGCCACTAAAGGCAACCCTACAAATCATATCAATAGATAAGAGCTGTACACTGATTTCTTCATGCAACAATAATTGTCACCAACTATTGACGTTTTTGTCCTTGACTCCGAGGAAGACGACAATAGGCGCTGAAAATATCCCTTTCATATATTCAGACATTTGGACCTCGCAAAAGAGTATAAACATGTATCGATCGACAAACCTCATCGACACCTTCGTCATAAAACTGTTCTGTATTTGTTCCCTTTTTCATACCTTATCTCATCAAAAAATTAATGGAAACGGAACTTCAAATGAAAACCAGTTGTGCAAGTCAGAAGTCAATGAAATGAAAAGAGCTGAATTTCACTTTTCGCAGGGCATTTCCCTCAAAACGTCTGAAAGACAGCTGCTTCTAGAGATAAGGACACGCTTCCTCCCCTCTGTCTTTTCCTGTTATTCCTCACCTTCCCACTGCGCTAGCGCACTCCCTCTTTCTTTTCTTGTTTGACTATTATGTATCTGAAGTGTTTACAGCGCGCCTGCCTCCTTTATCTGCGGCGGGTGCGTGTCCCTCTCATCCATCGTCGCGGCTCAGCACCCTTGCTGGCTGTCTTGACTAATGCTTTAGTAATTGACTCGATGAGAAGACTCGCCTGAGCTGTCGGACACACCAAAGCGTTGTCACTCAGCCTTGTGCAGGGCCTCATGGGGGGTTCATAAGGGCGAATTTGTGTGAGTGTGGCAGAGGGGTTGTGTATGTATATTATGTATGACCAGAGAGAGAGTGTGCGTTCATTTCAGACTCTCTACTGTCTATGTCCTAATTTCCACAGCACTGCTCACGCAACTATACAGCTTTTTCACATCTGTGAGTTTTGCACTCCTGTTATCCCTGCCTCTCCTCTCCAACCCGCCTCCGCATCCACCTCCGCTTCCTCTCTTCCCCGTCACCCAGGTGATCCTAGGCCTACTTCTGCCGCCGTCCATCCTGAGCCTGGAGTTCAAGAACAAGGACGAGATGTCCTACATGCCCCAGGACCAGGAGGCCTACCTGCAGGAGAAGGAGGAGGAGGAGCCCGAGAAGCCCGTCAAGGAGAAGGAGGAGGAGGACATGGAGTTCACAGTAAGATCTTACTGTGAGGCGCAGTACAACTCCGTGGTGAGAGAACCCACCTCAGCCCCGCATCACAGAATCTGTACACATATTCAGCCCCGCTATAGACTCTAGACAATACACACAGGCTTAGCCCAGATTATAAAACGCATTGTCGAACACATAGTCCAGATTCTGTGTCCTTTGTGAACAACACTTGTGGACCAAATGCAGTTTCATGCGATGTTGTTATGTACTGCGGGTCCACAGTTAGATCACAGACACACAGATGCACACAGTTACCCACACAGACATACTTCTTTCTCTATTCTGGCCAACTGGACCCTTCCAGCCAAATCAACCTTTCCTGTTTCTCGTCGTCTCAGCGAAGACGTGGTCGTGGAGTTGTAGCGTCTCAGTCTGTCGCCGCTTGCGGCTCCTTGTGTATGTTTCTCTTTCCATCTATCTCCTTTTCTATTTCTCTCTATCTTCCCTTTGGTCCCTCTTGTTCTCTACCCAGCCTTCTCCCTGGTCCTTTTGTTTCTTTGTCTATTTCCACTGCTTTTCCTCTCTCTTCCTTCCACTCTCTCTCTCTAGCTCTTTCTGTCTTTCTCCCTCTCTCCTAGCTCAGTTCTAATAGAGGTACAGTACTGTTTGCTGGCCGACTGCTGCCCCTCACTCTCTCCCATCAGTGATGGCTTGCTCCACTCAGCATGCCGGCTGCTGAGAAAGGGAGGCTCAGGCTTTTGCATTATATAACCATGTCCGCCTGCTGCTGCAGAGCTTAAATCATGCAGAGTCTGAGCACCTTCTCCCGGCTCACAGCGGAAGAGTTGGCTCTAGTCCATCTGCATAGACATGGATGTACAGCAGGATTGGGGCGCGTTCCATTTCAATCCAATCAATTCTGGAGATGACACTGGTATTCTGTTTGTGTATTGAAATTAAGTGGAGAGCATTCAAGACTGGAATTTGACGGGTAATTTTTAATACACAAGCTGGATCTCAAGTCGTCCTATTGACAGATTGAATTGAAGTCGAATGGCTTTCAGCACCACTGTACATACTTTACCATCTGCATTGAGTACAGCCAGCTAGCCAGTGCAAAAATTCACAAAATGGGCCATGTGATACTTGTATTCCTTGAGGCAGTCTGGTGTTCTATAAAGGACCCTGCTGTCCAAGGACGCATTTGCAGTGAGCTCTTCCCTTTGCCCTGGCTTCTGACTGTCCAAATGCACCTTCAGATAATCCAAACTATGAATCGGACAGCGATTCATACTGATCTACACAGCCTGCCACACCACAGGGGGAGATTGTATTGCCCTACCCTCAGATGCCCTCTAAGAACCACACTGTGATGACTGTTTTTAGCTTGTGTCCACTTGCTGATCGGATAATGTGCATGTTGAGTGCAGTAAAGGCATGGTGGGACTTAACACACTGGCATCTGAATCTCTTCACCCCGAAGGGCCTGTCTGTGTGTGCCTCGATCCAGGCGTGGGCAAAACGTTTGTTGAATATGTTCCACATATTTGGAAAAAAAAAGAAGAAATGTTTGTTTCCTTAATTTACAAGTAGTGGTGGTTTTTCACCTTTGTGGCTCTTCAAGTGCTCTTCAAGTATTTCAGATATTTGGAATCACATTCACACAGATTTTTTTTGCCCAGATCTAGGCTACCAGATATCTAGACATGCAATACAATTCCATGATTTGACCCCCTCAGAGGCCTGGTGTTGCTTTGACATAAGACCATGACCCATAAAAACACAGGGATCCGACCCCTCTCTCATGGATAAGGAAATGTGTCCCAGCTGGAAATGAGATATCTATGTATCTTTTTCCTTTTCTTTTCTCTCCCTCTTTCTGTCTGTATCTTCTCTCTGTCCTGTCTGTTACTGTTGTCTGAGACACTATCCATGAGTGTGTGTGTGTCTGCGTCATACTCGGCACCAGCCTCCACCCAACACTCAACCTCACACACATATATCACATTTTGGAATGATGACATTGCCTGTGCTTGCTTCTTTGATTATGACACTGAACGCTGAGGCGTCACCTTTATTCTAAGCCTTTACTCTTTCCCTTCTCTCTTTCTCTTCTTCTTTTTTTGTCTCTATTACTCAACGACGCTCCCCGCCCCACCACCTCCCTTCCACATATTTGTCTCCATCTCCATCCCTCTCGCCCACTCTACCTGTCTTTTCTATCCGTCACATCTGCCTCTTCCCACTCCCTCCATCCCTCTATCCTTCACCTCTTCCTCCGTGCCTCCACCCCCTTCTTCCCTCCATGCGGGGTTCTCGTGCCCCCAGGCCATGCTGGGTAAAGTAGCCACGGAGACATCCAGGAAGAAGGACGTGGAGGAGGTTCAGAACCGCCACCGCCTCATCCCCATGGGACGCAAGATCTACGAGTTCTACAACGCTCCTATCGTCAAGTTCTGGTTCCACACGGTCAGTATCTGCTTCCACAGCGACGCCTCTATTCTTGACTTCTTGTTCCGCACAGTCAGTACCTATTTCTACAACATCATCAAGCGCTGGTTCCCCGCGGTTAGTGCCTACTTCTACAGTGCCCCTATCATCATTAACCTCCTGTTCCACACAGTCAGTACCTATAGCTTTACAAAGCCTGCATCATTAGGTGCTGCTTCCCCGTGGTGAGTGCCTGGTTCTACAGTCATCCAGTCATCAACTTCATGTTCCACATGGCCACTGCTTCGCTTTACAGCGCTCGCATCAGCAAGCGCAGGCTCCTGGTGATCAATACGTAGCTCTACAACACCTCCACCCCTCCATCAAATTCTGGTCAGTATCAGGGGAGAGAGAGAGAGAGGGATGGAAGTGAAAGAGAAGCAGGGGCGGGATAGTTTAGTGTGGAAGAGATGGAGAGACTGATGGAGGCACATGGTGAGAAAAGGAGAGGGAGGCGGGGGAGAGAGAGGGAGGGAAGATGAGACAAAGGGGATTTTGTAGCAACGGTGTAAACACACTAAACCCTCTGAGTGATGGCATATTGTCACTGCAAAGAGGATAAGAAAATAGTATGTGTGAGTCGGGGAAGTGTGTGTGTGTGTGAGAGAGAGAAAGAGAGTGTGCATATTTTGTCTATGTGTATGCGTGCATGTGTGTATGCTTGCGTAGGTGTGTGTTATGTGTGTTCCTGCTAATGTTTCTATACTGTACTGTATGTATGGATTCCTGGAATTACTTAGTGTGTGTGTGTATGTGTGTTTGGGGGGGTGGGGTGCTATTAGATGATAATAGCTGATCTTTCATCTCTCATGCCCCATGGTAGCTCTTTCAATTTGCTTGCCCAGTGAAAACATCTCTACGCATCACCAGCAGGAGTCTCATTGTTTATTTATGCAGAGAAAATCATTTTTCACTCTCCCCTTCCTTCCCCACAGGTTAGAGAAAAAAACACTCTACTGTAAATTTTATAATTTCACTTACAGAACAGATGCTGGGCCTGCCAGGGTCAGAACGTCATCATTAGCAGATTTGTACTCGTGCCCATCATCCTCTGTAGAGCGCTGCCCCTGTTAGGGCTAATAGAGTAATATTAGTCAAACCTACCACACAAAGCTACTGTGGACGTAGGACTAAATGACTATGAAGACAGTCCCGGTCACACATCATTAAAATCACTTTACCCACTCACATCAGTGGAATATTAAGCCAGGCATGGGCCAGAGAGAGAAATCATCCCCAGTCTGTTTGTAATTGCTTCAATCTGCAATTTGAGCACTTTGAAACCACAATTTTAAAACACTTCTGATTTATAGTGACACAATTGCCGTAACAGAATTTAATCATTCATAGATTGAGGCTTTAAAAATATCGGAGTCCTTCCAATTCAAAGGCGTTCCTGTGGCAGTTGACAAGGATTCTGCATAGCTATGCAAATCAATGTGAAATGATTTTGATGTGCTTTAAAGGCTCTCAAAGGACACCCCATGGATCACTGAAAACACTTTAATGTTATTCAAAATGTCAAACAGCCCGCTCTGACATGCAGTAATGCCCGGACATGTAGGTGAGAAAAAATGGATTTTGCATGCATTTGCGTCCGGTCTTCCAAGCCTAATTTGTAGATGGTCAGACTTGCATTTTGATTTACATTCTATGTAGTCTGGATCTTGATGAGCCATGTTGCACAAAGAGTGCAGGGAAAATGTATGTGGACAGCGGACATAGATTTAAATAGATACAGCCACAGGAGACACATAATGGACATTTTCAGGTCAAATGTGAAGGTACAGCAATCAGGTGTCTTGACATCACACCTCTATTATCAGATTTCAAAAGATGCATTGACAGGAAGTGTAATTGGGGTCAATCATTCACCGAGCATGTGTTTAATCTGACTGAGTGTTTTACACAATAGCCCTTTTCAAAATGAGCTTCAAGACATTTTGTTTGCAGCGAAAGAATTGAGTTTTATTGATATATGCTAATGTGGGCAAAGGGCACACACCCACAGGCCCGCAAGAACACATTAACACACACACACACACACACACACACACTTCCACAACCACATAACCATACATGTGCACACATTGATTTCCCTCTGCTGTTGTGTTTGTGCCCAGATGGCATATGTGGGCTACCTGATGCTGTTCAACTACATTGTTCTGGTCAAGATGGACCTGTGGCCTTCTCCTCAAGAGTGGATTGTCATCGCATACATCTTCACCAACGGCATCGAGAAGATGAGAGAGGTACAATACAGCAGTGTGATGGCCACATGCAGATGTGCACCAAGCATGCAGAACAAAAAACATGTACACAATTGTGCACACACACACTATTGTACACAAAATAATGAATTTATCAATACTACCCATTGCGCTGAAAATACCGGGCTAGTAACCATAAAGATGCCTACAGGAAGAAGTTCTGTAGAGGAATGGGAGGCTTAAGTAGCAGGTCAATATCCTCCAGGCCATAGATTTTCAAATGTAACTACCGGGAAAATTTGGATGGGATGAATGGAGGACGATACAAAGACAGAGAGAGAGAGAGGGAGGGTGGCAGAAAGGGAGGCAGAGAGAGAGAGAGAGGAAAACAAAGAGATAGAGAAAGTAAGAGAGTGAAAAGACAATGTTTGGCCCTATGGGACTGTCCAGTTTAGCCTTACTCTCTGGCCAGCCTTAAACTGTAAGTGTATGAAATGCATTAATCATTGTGTCAAATCACACTCCGCTGCACACCGATGCTTCCTCAGACACCTGCTCGGTGGTCCGATTGATGAACTCATACTGCCCTCTTATGGTTCACATGATGTAATGCAGTTCTACTCCTCTAATCCCTTTACTTCCCACCAACCTTTCCCACAACTTCTCTGTCAATTTCTCCCTTTCCCCTCTACCTTTTTCCATCTTTCCTACATTTGGACATTCTCCCTTTCTCCCTTCCTCTCCATTTATTTCCTTTCCCCATATTTTCCCTTCACTCTTCATCCCCTCTCCCAGATCCTGATGTCGGAGCCGGGGAAGCTGTTACAGAAGGTGAAGGTCTGGCTGCAGGAGTACTGGAACATCACAGACCTCATGGCCATCCTCATCTTCTCCGTCGGCATGGTGCTCCGCCTCCAGGAGCCGCCGCTCATGAGCTACGGCCGGGTCATCTATTGCGTCAACATCATCTACTGGTACATCCGGCTGCTGGACATCTTTGGGGTCAACAAGTACCTGGGTCCCTATGTTATGATGATTGGCAAGATGGTGAGAAGAGGCAGGGGAAGGGGATATGTGTGTTTGTCTGCTTTTCTCTCTGTCTCTTTCTTAAGTCTCACTCCTATCTTATTATCTCTCCCCATCTTCTATTCATTCATGTCTGTCTATTTCTACTTTTGGATTTGTCTATTTTAACCCACTCAACATGATCTGTGCTGAGAGCACAAGAATGCGTAGAGTTCCTTTGCATATAGATTACATACTGTAGGTCCAATTTGTATTTGCTGCGCAGGCCCCGTCCTGACAGAACTTCTTAGCCTCAGGCCTACCTCTTTGTTTGATCTGAAAGAATACGAGGTGGCCTGTGATACATACATAACAACATGAAGACAAAACTAGAAAGGGGATCAAAGGCCCAAGTCTGTATCTGTCTGATGTTAGACGGTCTCTGAGATGGGCTCTGTACCACTGGACACGAACGCTCTTTGATATGAAAATTAGCAATCAGAGAGAGAGAGAGAGATTTGGCATTCAACAACATAGACAGGTTATTGGCATGTATGATGCTGTTTAAGTGCACTGATATGAAGTCAGATTAAGAGGCGTGTCAGTGCATCAGATCATTTCAGTAACAGAGAAGAAAAAAAATCTCCAAAAACAAAAGCTGCATTGTAAATAACATTATCTAAATCAAGCTTGGAATTCATCTCAATTAAGTAAACTTAAAATGTTTAAATTTAAAGTTTTGGTTTCAGTCTGGAACTGATTAAATTAAAGTTTGATTGACCCACCAAGACTCTAAGAGGGATAGTAATTGAAAAATGCAAATGCAGACCATCATTTATCAAGCTTGTGAAACCAGTTCTGCAGCTGGAACAGTGTTACAGACCAACACTCTCCCTTCCTCTTCTCCTGTTTTGTCTCATTCCTCCTTTTTTCTTTTTTTACCTGATCCATTCCTTCTTGTTTTACCTCATCTCTTCCACAAACATTTTAACCTTACCTACTGCTCCCCATCCTTTTCTCTCTTTTCCTCTCCCTTTTTAAACCACTTATCCCCCTCTTCTCTTGTCTCCCTGGCGATTCTCCTCCCGTCTCTGCCCTCCCTCCCTCTGTCAGATGATCGACATGATGTATTTTGTGATCATCATGCTGGTGGTGCTGATGAGTTTTGGGGTGGCGCGGCAGGCCATCCTCAACCCTAATGAGGACCCATCCTGGATGCTAGCCAGGAACATCTTCTTCATGCCCTACTGGATGATCTACGGAGAGGTGTTTGCTGACCAGATTGACCGTAAGTTCAGGGCGAGATTCCAAGTGTCACAACTACTAAATAAACTTTTTTTTTTTTTTTAATCCAGGGGGGAATACTTCCTGACTATGAAGAGAGAAGACAGTAACATGGCAGAATACACTTTTATCACAGTGCGGAAATCCATTTAACTTTCATTCATCCCTCCAGGGGTCGAACTGTTGCTGGAGGATGTGTGTGTCTTTATGCAACACATACATATTACAAACAGTGCTACAACACACATTGGCATCTGCACTCTTTAAAATGCTGTAAAATACAAATGCTGGGAACAGTGTGATCTAAGAAATGAAGAAATAAAATGGCTGTCATGTTTTGCCATATGCTATAAGATTTATTGTGGATGAGTAAAATTCCTGACAAAATTTGTTGCTACACTAGTTATTGAGCTTCTTACATCAGGACATCAATTTTACAATCAGTTTATCATAATGTTTGATATTTGGCCTTTATTTTATTTTATACAATGTACAAAAAATGACTTGTCATTGACTCAATAAATCAAACATTGACTGTGACAAGGGTCTGTGAGAAAATGTCTTTGAGAGTGAGAGTGATATGTGTGCTCTTATCCATTTGTATGGGAGTATATATGAGTGTGTGTAGAGAATGTGAGGAGTGGCCCAAAGAGAAGAGATCTGAAATAATGTTTTCGTTCTTTGTTTCAGATATGCATAGTAGGAAGTTACAGCACAGGCTGAATGAAAAACTCTGGCTGGTCGAAAATTACTTTCGAACTCACGGAACCTGGCGTAATACTGGTCCATCCCACATTGCCCAGTGCAGTCAAAATCCCCGTAAATCCATAGATATAGACCTTAATTTAACTTTATCTACCTACCCCACCTCTCCTTCATCATCCCAACATCTCCGCCATGTCATACTCACTCCTACCACTAGAGGCCACTAGAGACAAAAGCATGCATGCAGCTCCACAAGCTCCAAGGTTAAAGTTGCCCTCACAGGTTTGGATGTCTTGGGTCAACCGAGCCATATCAACAGTTTCCTAGAACTAACATTGACCTATTGAAGAAAATGTCAAGTGGATGAATGGCCCAATTCTATGAGGCGATCTACCATCTTTGACTGAGAGAATCAGTAGCTTGACCCGAGGCTATATTCAAAGGGCAACTTTATCCTGACCAATTTTGGCACTGGCTGGCCAATGACATTGTTACATGGCAGTAGCACTTTTCAAATGTGGTCTGATATTTTTAGGGTTTTATTTTTGGTCGGTTGTGATTACTTTAGTTCGAACATCAAGGGGAACTATCAAAGTTTAAGCGTTAAAGTTTGATATTCCCTTGATGTTTCGTCCCTCCATTTTTAACTCTGGCTTTGTCTTTGCTTCATTTTGAAGAAGTGAACCTGCCATGTTAACAGCGTCTGTCACATAAACCATGTCACCCTCCCTTTACGCCAGCTCGGCTTCTCACTGGATTGCCAAAATATCGCTCCCAGTATATCCAATATGTAACACAAGTAAGCATAGAAATATAGAAATTTAGATATGAATGCCATACCATACAGGAATAAAATACACACATATGGACACACACAAAAAGACACACACACAAGCACACATACATACACATACATACACACACGCACACACACACACACCAGAATATACATATCCACCACCTTTCATCATCTGTAATCTGTTTTTTCACGTGGTTCAGTTGTCAGAGTTTTTTAATCCAAATTTTTTTGAGGGTAAACATTTCAATATAGAAAAATTACTTCAGTTCTCTATCTTTGGGCTGCATTGTGTGAACAATTGAACATCAAGCAATGATGAGCATGACTAGAATGAATCCTGTAGGCAAACAAACCAAGAACAAATGCTGACTGTTCCCCATATAAGCCACAGCAACTGAACCATCACAGATGGAAAAAACGTACTATGTATCCTAAATACATTTCAAATGATTCAAGGCAATAACCCATTGCTGACCGAGGCTATGGCACACATATGCAACAATATATTTTAAACATTGAATACATGTTTAAATATATTGGGAACACAAGTTGTGATACATGATGAATGTATTTTTGAATATATATTTTTTTCAGATGCACATTTCAGCACATGAACCCCTACCATTATAGCGTCCACTCCTTCCAGTCCCTTCTTAAAGAAAAGAAGCATAAGAACAAATTATGCTTCTTGTTTGTTTGCAAAATATGTAGCTATGCATTTTGTTTGGTATTTGTTGGTCTGCTTATCTCTTTGTTTCTTTGTTAGTCTGTCTTGGAACTCCATGTGTGCTTGAATGTTTGGTTTTATCTATCACTGTTTGCTTTCTTGCTGTTTGTATGGGGTTTATTTTTAGTTTGATTTTTACTTGATTGTATCGTATGTCTTCTCCTTTTGTTGTGTGTGTGCATGTCTTTCTTATTGTTTGTGCATCTATACGTTTCTATGCATTGTTAGTCTTTTTTTTAGCTGATTCATTATGGTTTCATGTCTTTTTATAAAACCACACATATACCTTGTATTAACTTACCTCCTTTTGTATGCGTGTGTGTTTGTGTGTGTGTGTGTGACTTTGTTTGGTGTTGGTGTGCAGCCCCCTGTGGCCAGAACATCACAACAGAGGATGGGGTGGTGGTGGCCCTGCCTCCCTGTAAAACAGGTGCCTGGATTGTCCCAGCCATCATGGCCTGCTACCTGCTGGTGGCCAACATACTGCTGGTCAACCTCCTCATAGCTGTGTTCAAGTACGTCACCTCTCTTAATCTAAGTATTTCTTACATCAACTTTTCAACCTGTGACAAACTTACAGACACCTCAATGCCTCATAGACCGCTCACTGCTTGAAACACACTTATTCAGGTAAATACGATTACAAAGATAATTCCTCTCTGTCCTCCAACGCCCAACAGCAGCTGAGCCAAATATCACTAAGCTATGCATTTGCCTGTGATTTCTTCTCAGCAGTATCTAATTTATACTGTTTTACATAAAGCACACACAACTGGCTTTCAGACTTGTCTTACGTGTGTGTGTGTGTGTGTGTGTGTGTGTGTGAGAGATGACAGTAGCAGCTGTTTGGGCTGCTGTTAAGGCGCAGTCATTAGAGGTCGGTGGCAAAGTGTATTAACATAATGGGATGGTGCTGCTTCCACAAAGACATTATCATGCTAATGATCTGTTATTGTGCCTTGCTGTCTGTATAATACGCTATAGCACGGATGATCATCATCACTTCACACTTGTCACGGTAATTACCAAAAAGTGCAAATTGGAAAAAAAACAAGAGCTAAACTTGGGTAATCCCATTACAGCGACAGTTTATTGGCTGTGTCATTTCTTTCTATCTCCTCATATTCTCTATGTCTGCATCGGGCTCAGGTCGGGCTGTGTAGTATAGCAGCATGCTACAAATAAACAAATTAGTCCATCAACCAATCAATCAATATACTATTTGAAACAGTTATAGTGTATGGTTTGCCATTCATAAATTTGTTTACATAGTTATCAGTGGGTGTAATGTAATCTCTCCTGGTTGTCCATCATCATAGTAACACGTTCTTCGAAGTGAAGTCCATCTCCAACCAGGTTTGGAAGTTCCAGCGCTACCAGCTGATTATGACCTTCCATGAGCGGCCTGTCCTTCCTCCACCCCTCATCATCTTCAGTCACATGACTATGGTCCTCAAGCACCTGTGTTGTCGCTGGCGCAAGCATGACGACGACGAGAGAGACTATGGGCTGAGTGAGTGCCTGAAAACCAACGAACAAGCCTGATAAACTCAAACAAATGTGATCTAAACTGGACACAATACTGTGAATAATGATAATCTCAGACGAAAGCGCTCCAATTGAGTCACATAACTGTTGGGACAACAAAATAACATGCAAAGTGATGAAGTTCATTGTTTTTAATATGCAGCTGTTTGTGTGATAACAAAGCTGTTTATCAAAAGGTCCCAGAACCAATCCCGAATGTGTAGCCCAAGGCTACCTAAAATTAGTAAGCATACATTTTGTAAATTGGAACATTTTAAATCTGTCACAGTCAATCAAGCAGAGCTGTTTTGAATGTAACACAAAATAAAAGTGACATACGACATTAAAGCATTATCATCTCCCTCTTCTCTCAACCCTTTCATCCACAGAGCTTTTCATCACAGAGGATGAGCTGAAGAAAGTTCACGACTTCGAGGAGCAATGTATCGAAGAGTACTTTAGAGAGAAAGACGACCGATTCAACTCCTCCAATGATGAGAGGATCAGAGTCACTTCTGAAAGGTCAGACATGGCAACATTGAAAATGTCATCGTCTGAAATATTAAAACATGTTGAACCATTGTACGTCAACACATTTAGTCTATGAAACTTTGTATATGACCAAGTTCACTGTCATAGAATTCCACTAGGTAGATAGAGCATGTGACACAGAACAAAAACATCACTTTCATACAATAATCTTACATATTTCATACAAGATTATTTTCCTTCTCCTTTGCTCTTCCCTGCCATCCTCCCCTATCCTCTGCAATGCTATTCATCTCTTTTCTTTCTCTTTTTCTCACTTCTCTTCCTCCATCTCCCAGGGTGGAGAACATGGCCATGCGTCTGGAGGAAGTCAATGAGAGGGAACACTTCATGAAGGCCTCGCTGCAGACTGTTGACATTCGTCTGGCCCAAATGGAGGAGCTGATTGGGCGAATTGCCGTAGCGCTGGAGCGCGTGACAGGTGTCGAGCGCGGTGAGGTCAACAAAGCCCGCTCCCGGACCTCGTCTGACTGCACGGACTCGGCGTACATACTCCGTCAGGGTGAGTGCCCCGATGCAGCGTACATCCTCCGCCAGAGCAGCTTCAACAGCACAGAGGGGAATGCATACCGCCTACAGGAGGCGCTGGAGGGAGGAGCGGAGGGCTCCATGTCCCCTCCCTCCCCTACTGGCATGGCGACACGGACAAGGAGCCACTCTTTCTATGTTGGAGGAGGTCGTGGTGGTGAACGAGCAAGCGGAGCGGAACGAGCTGAGAGCTTCTTCAAAGAACGCTCGCTCAGTCTCCACCGAGCCAATAGCTCACAGTCGGTGGCCTCAGGCGCCGCCCCCAAGGAGTCTAAGCCCCTCCCCCTTGCGACGCTGTCGGTCTCCCAGCAGCACCGCCCATCGTCATGCATTGATATCTATGTCTCAGCTTCTGAGGAGGTGGGGCCTGCTGAGGTCTTCCTGGATCCTCTCCGTGTCGCCCCACCCCTCCGGAGAGACTCCTCCCTCCATTCGGAGATCATGGAGGCGGTGCTGTCGGGAGGCCGGGACTTCAGCAGCGCCGCCACCAGCGGTTTGGGCGACAGGCACTCGGAGGGCGGTGCGGGCAGCAGTGGAACAGCTGGAGCTATGTTTGACGATAGTGCGGCGGCTGATTTGTCTTTGTGCTCAGCCCACCTCTTACCAGACACCACCCTACCTCCCTGGGACATGGAACCATCCCCCCCGCCCTCAGCAGGGCTGCTGGAGCGCTCTAAGAGCAGCCGCTACCTCTCCACAGCAGGCACAGGCTTCCTGGATGAGCCTCCTTTAGTCAAGTCCCACAGCCTCATGTTCACACCAAGAGGCTGCTATAGTGGGATGGGGGCGGGAGTCCAGGTAAAAGCAGCGGAGTACACCAGCATCACTGACTGCATCGATACGCGCTGCGTCTCAGCTCCATACACTCCTGCAGAGCGCTCACACTCCCCAGGAGGATCCACCTCCTTCCCCTTTGACAAGCCGCCAGACATGGGTTCCTCTCACCCGGAAAGAGAGGCAGAGCTTAGCCACACAGAGTCTGATCCAGAGGACCCTGAGGACCTGGTTCCGGCCCCTGATACCCCTCGTCTAGGGGGCCTTGGTGGGCCCAGTGGGGCCCCTCTCTGCTCCCCCTTCTCCAGGCTGGAGCGAGCAAACAGCTGCTCCTCAGACGACTCCCATCCTTCCCTCACCCTGGCCCCTCCGCACCGGAAGAGCCTGTCGGTGAGTGAGAGGATGGAGAGGGGACCGGGTCTGGGGGCAGACAGGGGGCCTGGGCCAGGGGGCCGGGGCTTGGGAGGAACCAGAAACCCATTCCTCAGGAGCAAGTCTGGGGCACGGCCTGAAACAGCCAAGACTGACAGCCTCTCCATGAGGAAGCTGGCTACTCCATCAGCTTTCCGCAGCTTCGATAGACAAAACTATACGTGACAACGAGGACACTGGTCAGCACACTCTACACATTCATAGGACCAGGGAAGAAAATTGAAAGGGCAAGGGGCAAAGGTGAAAGCAGGGTAAAGTTGCCCATAGATGCTGATCTGGGCCAGATTTACAATTTTCTCACTTTTGTTAGAAACGGTGATGGAAAGTTGATCCATAGCCAGCATTGAGGGGCAACTTCACCCTGGATCAGGAGAGGGGGGAAGGGGTGGGAGATAGGGGTCCTACTGTACACCAGTCGAAAACAAAGAGCTATGAATCTAGGCTAGTTTTTACCTCCTCTTGTAGCTAAGTAACTCTCAATGGGGTGTTATGGCAATGGAAGGTGTATGTGTATGTCTTCCACCCACCACCTTTTACGTCAAGTAGACATTCTGTCACTGTGTTACATCACATATCATCACCATGCTAGTCAAAGAAAGTATACTGTAACTTTTAGCTACATTATATGATAGAAACTGTCAGTCAGAGAGAGCGAGAGAAAGAGAGAGAATAAAGAAAGTTGAAAAAACAAAATGGCATGGCCACCTCGTAATGTCCAAGAATGGCGGTCAGTATTGTCACACAACAAACATAGCGTTCCTTAGATTTTCCTCTCCTCATATAATCCAACTCTACCCTGTAAGACCCAAGCATTAGTAATAAAAAGAAAAAAAGTTCTTTTGGTTGTGTAATGTGGAAATCAGTAAGTGTTTGGAACCATCAGGAAGGATGTGCCTTCTTGGTTGCACTGATAATTATAACATGACAATGATTTGCCCCCAACACAAATACACCTTTCAAATAAATGCAATGTCTTTTTTGCTTTGGTCTTGTGGAAGTAACATCAAACTTGTATTTGACACTTTTGTTCATTAATTATAGCATCATTTATTAGCTTCCTTTTAAAGTGTCTAACACTTTAAAAGGGCTTCACACTCACCATGAACTAAAATTAGCCATGCTATCCACAAAACTGTCACTTTTTTACAAATCTTTTTGAATATTATTCTCGTTTTGGCAGATCAGCTACAAAAAGAAAAAACAGAAAAAACAGCAAGAAGTCAAAATAGCGCTGGGTCACGCAGTGTTTGAGCATATATCAGATCATTATTTTATTATGTGTCTCCATTCATGGTTATCAAGTGTCTGCAATCCTCTATGTGTAGTGACTGGAACAGTAGATGCTAGAGGTTTAATTAGCCACGTGAAAAGAGCAAGAAACAATTATCAGAAAAGGGTGAGAAAGAGAAATTAGCAGGTGACATGTCTAGCATCCACTGTTTTACATGGCATGCTTGGGGCACAGCAAGGAGGCAAGGCATAAATCTATGTATATCAGGAAAGTGTAATGAGGGCAGTCAAATCATTGAGGGCCAATGCATCACGAAGGAAAGAAGATGGAGGAGTTTTGTAAATGGAAACACACACACACACACACACACACACAAACAGACCCCTACAAGGCTGTATGGTCAGTGAAACCTTAACTATTGCTAGGAGAAGAACTTTAGTCCCAACTTTATCCTAGTCAGCTTTAACAAGTGCAATTGCAAAAGTAGTGACAAGAGGGCGCTATGAGCCTGTTTCAGAAATAATGCCTGAACCACCTTTGCCTGCACGTAACACCAAAAATCATTCCACTATAGGTACTAACCGAAGGAACGCTGGTTCTCTTCTAGCCCAGCCCGCCTTCATGTTTTTGGCAGTTGCATTATGTTGCAAGGGTTTGACACGAGCCTACAACCAACAGATCCGTCCTTCATCTATTCCATAACTGTCGTTCATTTGCTTTTCTCCTTTCTTTTTGTAATTTCATTCAAAGTCAGCCACTGCGAAAAGGAGACTTTCTGAAAATGCAGACTTCTCTGACCATGAAGTCCATTACAAATCATGTACATTTCAAGAGTTAAGAAGGGAATTCGGGCAAATATCTTCAGTTCCAAAAGAAAGAGCTCATTTACTTTTAAACTTGAAAGTGTGCTGTCAAGTATATGCATTCTAGTTGAGTCAGATAATGAAAGGCATGCATTTTAAGTGACATGAAGGAGGGAATTTGGGGTTTTTGTCAAAAAATGAAAGCCAGATCAGTGTTTTAAAAATCTCTTTTATTTATTTATTACTCTGATGGAGAAAGTGTAGGAGGAATAGGAAGCCCTTCTACGATAGCTTTGTAAAGATAAGATAGGTGAAATTAATAGAACAGATTCTTAAACTGATTTTTTTATGTTTGTGTTTTATATTTCATCAATATTACAATCCAATTTAATCATATTGCATTTATTTTGAGACTGATTCTATTTATTGACATATTTTCTTGCTCATTATTAATAATTAAATGCCTGTTTGAATTACTAAATGAATATTTATATCTTCTCAGTGCTATTTTTGTCTAATTTTAAGTATTTTCTAATTAAGCTTTTAAATTTAATAAAAGATGACCATCTACAAGCACTAAATACGGATGTATTATATTATTTATTAAATATATTATAGAATTGTCTTATATACTGTACATTTCAATCATATTTAAAGTATTTAATAATTTTTATTGTATGTTTTATCAAGCAGCTGTCATGAGAATTTTCTAATGTAAAGTTGACATGGCAATACACAGCTGCCAGCATTACCAAACATAGGGTGCCTTTTGGGCAAGGGTGGAGTACATGGGGACTGCAGTGATTCAAAATCTGTGACACTTTTCCATCTTCGGTTTCTCCCTAATCACAGAACCCAAATATCAGTGATTATTTTCAATATGTGGCTGTTGCTTACACTCACAGACCTTTGTTGTTCTCTTTAAACAGATATGTTGTGCAGCGTGGGGCGTTGTTGTAGTTAGTAGACTGTGTCATCCCTTACAAGGACATTTATTTGAATCCACATGCATGGCACACCACAAACCGTACAAAAAGATCTCATTGGGGAAAGCAATGGTTGCATAGCTGAGGAAAAATTTTGCACAAGACACTGATGAGTAGTCAAGAATGCAGATAAAAAGACACCATGAGGGTGATGCTGAAAAGGGGCATCCTAGCACCTACTTTGAGCTGCTTCCTTATTTCTTAAGGTTGTGCAAGTCAGGAGGGGAACAGGATGATTTAGCCTCTTGATGCTGATAGGGGATCAGTTTTGCAATTTCCTCCACAAAGCTTTAGGTTATGTTTTGGAGAGGAAAAGTTGAACCCAAGTCAGTGCTCAGGGACAACTTCACCCAGAGTGATGCAAGGTATCATGGAATCATGTTGTATGGAAAGAAAGAAAGAAAGAAAGAAAGAAAGAAAGAAAGAAAGAAAGAAAGAAAGAAAGAAAGAAAGAAAACACCAAAATGGAAGGCTTCCAATATAATCACTGTGCTTTATGAATTTAACCCACAATCTCCTGGGATCTTGGGGAAATCTATATATTTTGTGTTTTCTTGTGTGATGGAAACGTGATAGAGTACGATAGAATGTCTCCACACAACTCAACAGACACCTTGTTCACCCACAGTAGTGACAGTCCAACCTACAGAGAGGGATTTTTTTGGTCACACACACACACATCCCTGCTGAACCAAACCAAACCTTACCAAACCAAATGGAATGGAGCTGAGCCGGACTCTGCTGACCTGTTGTCTCCACAGCTGCGGCAGATGTAGAGACAGACAACCAAGCGAGGGCAGTACAGCTCACCTCACCTTCATTTTGCATGGCTCAGTAGTGTGAAAACAGACGACTGTGTGGACACTCAGAGGTGTAGGTTTAGGCCCTCCCATTTGAATGGGAAATTAAAATATAGCGGTGATACTGAAGGTCTTTTTTCTCTCTTTTTTTTTTATTTCCTTAATCCTTATAGTAAGGAATATGACATAGCATACATGTCCATGGCACTTATGAACTCATGTGTGCATGATTCTGTAAATGTTTTTGTATATGTTGACATGGCTGTTGTGCAAGGTATTGATAGTTCAGATCGAAGGGAGGTGTGTGTATGTGGTGTGTGTATGTGTGAGTGTGTATGTGTGTATGTGGATTTGTGTGAGTATGTGTGTGTGCATAACTGGGCGAGTGTGTACCCTGACATGTAGATGACAATAGCCTACTAACAGAGAGGCGTGCCAATGCAACGCAATCCAACAAAATCCCAATGTACAGTATTTTTTAAATATTTTCCTATACTGTAGTTTACAGTTTTGTGTAATCATGAGCATATGATTATAATCAAGAGATTTATTTCCCCCCTTTGATGACCTGTCAGTGAGTACTCGTAAGCTAAAGACAAGTCCACGCAAATGTTTTTTCTGCAATAATTGCTGATGTTGTGGTTTTACAACTGAAAGGGACTCACCCTCCTACTGGTCTCACTTTATTTAATGTCCTTTAAATGCATGCAGTTCTTCCACCAAGAGTGTACAGAGATGACCTTCTGTAAAGATGACAGAGAGAAAGATAGAGAGAGATTATAATATGAAATCACAGTAGTGAGTATTTGGATGCAAATACAAATCTGTATTCTTCAATGTGGATAGGATCATGTCTGGCATGCATTGTTAAATAAACAAATTAAATAGATTGGTATAAAGTGTCTCTCCTGTTTTCACTTCACCTGGCTCTCTGCTGCCACTGCAACCAATTACAAATGACTGATACTGATACTCATTGTGTGAATGGGAGAGATGAAAGAAAAGCATGTAAAGTTAAAAGCATGTGTGAGTTTTAGTATGTCACTGAGAGACAGACACACAGAGGAGAGAATGAGAGACAGAGAAAGAGGAGAGGAAGAGTTGTGTGACATAAACGCTTAGCTAGACAGAGAGAAAGAGAGAGAGAGGCTGTGGTCACTGATCAAAAAGCCAGGTCTAAACATTAGGAATCAGCATTTCTTTGAGACTCTTCGTGTGATGTACAAATTGGGGGCGTAGGCTATTAAGCGCGTTGTTGTGGAGCTCATAAAACATCAAAGGAGCACAGTGTGTAAACCGTGAAGTAATGAGGCGCAACACACAAGCTGCTCTGCAGTTGTCGCAGGGCGTCAGTCTCCCCCTCCCCTGCCGAGGCTGCTGGTGAGCTCAACGGGACAGGTGTCGCTTGGTGAACTGTCGGTTTTAAATCCTGTAAGGCACAAACAAACAAACAAAACAAACAAACAAATAAACTGAGTTTTAAACGGATAGCTCCAGTCATCCGTTCTGGTTGACCGAATCCCGTTTGAAGCAGCTAAAATATCCAATAGCCGCCCACCTGTGACCGCAAAACAGTAGGCTAACCTGAAATGAGGTAAACTAACTGAAAATCATCACTCGCACCGTTACTTTGTGTTGCATAGCAACCACTTTGATTCGCTCATGGATGTGCTCCTGCTTAAGAACTATTGCTTGGCGGAAAAATGGGCGTAACATTTAGACTAGTTGTTGTTATTAGCATATTTAATTAACACTGATTAAAATAAAAGATTTACAGAACATTTGCTTCTTCATTTGTTCTTCTTTTTTGCCACCGTTTTATAAAAGCAATAAGCCACGAGAGGCCTTGTTTTACAGTCATTTTACAACAGCTAACATGTTTTAGTCCGCTTCACATCGGGCCTAACAGTTCCTCTGTTGTATTCTATGTTCTTAAATCTTTGTAAACTGCCTCGGGTGGCTTATTGCTTAAATAATTGGACTGCATTGACAGAGAAGGCCACTGGACTGGGATTTCCAGTCCCCTACCCTGTGCGGGGGTATTGGGGTGTTCATATATAACTCACCTACTTGGGAGTGGGTCAGCAGTGGCGCGTCAGTTTACACCGGTTCACACTGAGTGCGCGGAAGGGAAGGGAACATTCTGTACTCCTGTTACACACGTGCGCTCGCTCTCTCTCTCTCTCTCTCTCTCTCGCTCTCTCTCGCTCTCTCTCTCTCTCTCACTCTCTCTCTCTCTCTCTCTCTCTCTCTCTCTCTCTCGCACACATGCGCGCGCGCGCATTCATGTACTCAAAAACAAACCTCATCTCTCTGACACAATCACTATATCATGTCAACAGCAGCATGACCCAGATGCGCCCTGCACTCTTGCACTTGGTGAGAGGGAAAGCGGCAGCAGCCACAGAAGAAACACCTCCTCCCCTCTTCCGGGGAAATGTTTACTACTTACAGTGAAGAAAAGGGGCAGCTTCAGGCTACGCGCCCGGCAAAGATCCGCTTTCAACACGATTTGTTTCTTGGAAACTTGGAGGCACTGCGACCGAAACGAATGGAGTGGAGGCGGAGTTATCACACGGGACGGATAGGACTCGCCCCAACGAAAAATCAATAATGTTCCTAGAATATTCCTATAGGGACGTATAGCGTATCTGTGGTGCTCAATAGTGAGTTTATAGCAGCCTTGTCATGCTTTATGGTATTATTATCCCTATGGTATAACATTCCTATAGTATTCTTATAGCATACTATAGTTTTGCTGTTATATTTGTAAGATAGGCCTACTCCATTTGTATGATATTTATAGGATCACTGTAGTTCTTTTTGGAAGGGATTTTGGATTTGGAAAATGCAATAATGTGAATAAATCTGTTTTTCACTATAGCTTAAAAGCGTATTAATTTGTGCAATGTAGAAGAGATAAATGTTGAAGATATTTTTGCAGCTGTTCAGAGGGGGCGTGACACTTTCCTCTGCCAGTTGTGTGTCTGCATTGTGACTTTTCCACTCCTTAATCCATCAAATGGATGCTACATTATGGTACTTTAGCCCATCATGATATATCTTTGAGGGGAACACAGGGAAGTAAGCACTCTTTACTTTGCTTTACTTTACTTTTGGCCTATAATGTGTTATGGGGATAGCCTGTTAATATAGGTGGGCCCATTGCCTTGTCTGGGCCACATTATTCTCACATAAACAGCTGAAGGGAAGAGTGCATGTCCAGAATGACTATGGAGCACATGCCAAGTAGAAACTGGCAAGATGGAACATTGCTCAATATACTCCCCCAAAACTGAGCAGGATTTTCTAGGAACTTTGGCCTTGAATGAACCGCCCACAGTATTGGGGGCATGGGGAGTTCTTTTTTTTGTGTGTGTTTTGTTTTTGTTCTTGCTTTTTCACTGAGGGTCCTGTTACACTTCCAAGCCTGTTGGCTTCAAATTCTATCCTCTAGTGTACATAGGCTCTTAAATGTCCTATTGACTCTCCACTCACAAGGTTACTAGATCCTACTAGATAGAATAAGAAAAATATTGATCAACAAAGCGGACCCAGGAATGCAACGTACATTGCCAATAGCTGTTTTTTAACTGTGTCAAAGTGTTAGGGTGGATTTTTCCTTAAAGTTTCATCTCATCTAATATGATTCACAGTTGTCATGGACTCTTAAACTACAGTCCATCCTAACAGTCATTCAGCTCTCACTCTTAACTAGAGTACAGGCTAAATGCAACATAAGAATAAACTTAAATCCCTAGATCACAAAAATTAAAAGGCAACAAATGTAACAAAGTTGTTACATTTATTATTTTGTTACATCTGTAACAAGATGTGACTCTTGTTGAGTTTGTATTCAGAGTTTATGCAATTTACCTTACTATGTCATGACTGTATATTTTACAGTGACAAGATATAAACCTTATTATGCACAGTGTCATATGACTCTGTTGTTGTCCCTGAGGAGGTCAAGTGTAATGTTGAGGACAATGGCATACATATAGGCTACACTGTGCTAATTTAGGACTAGGCCATGGTTGTGAAACTGCAGGGAAAAAAACTAAGTGAGACATGCCTCCAGCTAAAGTATTATGAGCCGCAGGGTCTGGGTTGGCTTACATCTAAGAAAACAAGTCAGTAAAACAGATATCTCCTTTCATGTCAGTGATTTATATGTCATTCTCTGAATGCTAACCTGCTAACTCTGGTTGGATGCCATGGTGGCCACTAATATGAGGATGTTGGCAAAGCAGGGTGTGGAATTGACACTGTCAGATACGTATATCAGTGGCCAACCTTCACCACACATCCTTTGCCTAAGCAGGCTGGTACCATCCCCTTCCACTCATACATACCACCACCATCATACTACCATCGTCAAAAAAACCTATAGTAATCCTAAAAATATTACACCAAAACTATAAGTCTCTATAGGAACATTGTAGGTATATATACAAGAATATTATAGAAATACCATAGGAGATAACAAACAACAACAACAACAACAACAACAACAACAACATGTAGTACAATAAGGTCTTTATAAACTCATTATTGAGCACCACAGACACAAGTCCCTATAGGAACTATAAGCAGCACTAGCACTATTAAAGTGACACCATTGGAAATAATATAACGTACAATTAGGTAAAAAAAAACAACAACAACAACAACTCACTATTGTATACCATAGACCTCACTATAAGTCCCTTTAGGAATAGCGATTTTTCGTTATGGCATAGAGTCTATATTAATTTCTTACAAATTATGCCTCAAGTCCAAAACAGCATGTATAGAAACGTCCGTCTTAATGATTGCAATAAGCCTATTTTATCCTATGCTGTTGGCCTATACATCAACAGGGAGCTTGTAGTCTGAAGATCGCTTTTTGACCTTCACTGATTGATAACTGTAGCGCCAATAGTTTTGCAGTGGTAGGCGGGACATACAGCAACACTAGTACGCCATTGGCTACTGAAGAGTGACGTTGCCCAAAAGTTCAGCAGCAGCCAATTTCTCCACGCAAACAAATGAGGAAACAAGGCGGCTGTGGTCATGGTTGGCCAATGTGTTTTTTGTTGTAAATCCTAACTGATTTGTGGGATTGCCGGTGGTGTGTTCGCACGTTTACCATCAGACACCGCTGTACCATTGAGCAACATTCTTAAACCTGTATTTCTCTGTCTTTTTCTTTATCTTTCTCTCACACACACAAACACACAACATTAATTTTCTTTTATGTGCGCGCTTCCCTTATGAAAACAACCTATAACAGCCTAATTTTAAAGGATAGCCTACTTTACAAATGTAAAAACAAAACTAAAGGTCCATATAAAAGTCGTATAGTGACACAATGGGAGATAAACACGTTTGTTTTGTCTCTCAGCTTTGTTTTGACCTCATACAGCAACAGCATGGTGTTTGTGGCTACAGTGGGGGTCTATGTGAGGAAATGTAATGTGCTCCGAGTCTGACCCTTATGGGAGGAATGTGTGTTGTGATGCTGCCTTCAAGTGCTCCTGCTACCATCCTGTTCGACCACGGAGGTTGTAAATACGGCTTGAATTAGCCTACGTTTGGTATGAAAATGAGCCCGATAACAAAACTAATTTTGGTGGCTTAAATAGTTTTATTTTAGCAATCAATCAGCATTGGAGCTGCTTTGAGCTGCAGTGGCAGAATGAATAGGAGAACATATACACAGGACATGTAGCTAATTGATGTTTTACATGTTGTATAGGCTAATTTAGAAGTAGGCTATGCTAAGATTGTGTAACAACTAAAATTAAACAAAGAATGAAAATAGGAACATTCAGTACAAATTATTTACATAGAGTGCCAAACAATAACATGTAATAACAAAATACATCACTTTTTACCATCAGAGGCTTCCACGCTCTCCACCATTTGCCACTCAATACACACCCATTAAACGTCACATCTTGGCAACTCCGGTAGCCTATCATGCAAAATTCAATTCATCAATATCAATTCATTCAATCCTAAGGCATTGAAAACTCCATGCATCTTATTTTCTAAAAGAATTTCCACACCTACCTACTTATATGGACTAAATTTCTGGGGAGAAGAGGAGCAATTAGCTAGGCTACTGATTGACAAGATATTATTATTTGATCAATGGGATAAATTCTTCCACAGGCACACAGCATGGAGGGAACATTGGTCCTGAATGCTTCTCTGGTGTGAGTTTTTCCTTTTTTTAGGCCTAGATATGACTTCCAAACACACCTTTAGCGATTTTGTTTGATCTTTGCTCTACGTTACAATAGTAAAAACCACAAGATTAAATTTGGACTCCTAATTGACGCCCATAATCCGCAGACGCATTGACGATTTGATCTATCTGACAGCAACTGAAGGCAGCACGAGTCTGCCAATACCGGCCCGGCCCGCTTGTCATCCTTCCCAGCCTACGATTGGCCAGATCACCTGTCAGTCACACCTATGAATGGGCAATTCCAAAAATCGAGTCACGTTTCCACCCAGCCAATTGCAGCGCTGTTTTATTATGACACTGTGGGATTCCGCGAAATTGTTTCTTGGAGTTGAGAGAAGTGCTTCACACAGTAAAATAGGGCAAGTTGACGCATGTGTGAGCGCGCACACAAAGACGGGATATACGCGGACACAACAGCTGAATCGACTGCCGTTGTGCTTTATTGATCCGTTCTAAGAGGAGGAAGGCTATATTTGATTCAGAGAGAGAAGGAGGCGATTCAAACTGTTATCTTTCCTGAGGGGGTGTTTATTTATACGCCCTGTAGCCTACCTCAGTAAGAAAACGCACCCTTTGCGGAATGGTCACATTGAAGACGACACGTGTGGATGGTTAACCACATGTTTCCTGGGAAGAGTATAGTGTGATTACTGTATTGTCGGAGTATTATTGGATTGATTTGAAAGAAGATTTGTTTTTTTGTTGTTGCCATTTTGCTCTATGATGTCGGAGGTTGATTTCTCTGCAGACTGTCTCTCCAGCCGACCCCCGGGACCGACAGAGGACACGCTGAAAGAGAACCAGGAGAACAGGACTCTATTGATGGTGGCAATGATTTTGTTGGACTTAAACAAATGCAGTCCTAACGCTATCGGCGGCGGAGGCGGCAGATGTCTCGGTGCGACAGATGCCACCGCGCAGGACAAGGTGGAGCGGCAACCCCGCCGGTTGAACACCGGGGACAGCCGGGGCTCGGCGGCACCAAAACAATCCCGGAATAAAAAGGCGGCGGCGAGGCAGGAGTCTCCCGAGAAGAGGCACTGCTGCCCTTTTAGCGGCTGTGGGAAAATGTACGGCAAGTCGTCCCACCTCAAAGCCCACCTAAGGGTCCATACCGGTGAGTGGTTCGGGTGACACGCCTACAAAGCCGCATCATCTCTGTTGATGAAAGCGATACAGCTCTGCGTCACTTCCATCGTAATTCAGTCGCATGTTCCCATCACAGTAAGACTTGAACACTATTGGCTATTCTCAGGAAGTCATATGAACACTATGATCTTACTTTAACGAAAATGAATTAGCACTAGCCTACAGGAATATTACAATTATTATAGGCCTATAGCTCCCAAAATGAGATTTAAAAAATATCAGAAAGTACGATAATGTCACTAGAAACTAATTTAATCACTTTTTGAGAAAGACACACAGAGACACATATGGGAATATGATAGTGACTTTGCGTTATAGGGGGTGTAGCTCATTTTCTCCCTTGAAATATGACAGCAGCGAGCGAGAGAGCACATGTTCCTGTCAATGGATAACAGATTATAGGAATGGTCGTCCTATGAATTTGCCCGGTCGGAGGTGTGACCGACCGCAGGCCGGAGAGAGAGAGAGAGAGAGAGAGAGAGAGAGAGAGAGAGAGAGAGAGAGAGAGAGAGAGAGAGAGAGAGAGAGAGAGAGAGACGGAGGGAGGAGGGGGTGCTGTTGGTGTGCTGTTAACACGTACAGAGACTGGGATCTGGGAACACTGCGTGCCGCCGCCCATATTTGTGGCGCATGGTAAATAGCTCAGATGTGATAAGAAGTCCTCCATCTCATATAGGCTGCGGTGTTACCCGAGCAGAGCCATTGGCATTTATTGCAGGCCAGTTTAGGATATGGATTTATTTATTTTTATTTACAGTCTTCTTATATTTATTTTAATTACAGGGATCCGGGGTGAGGTTACAGAGTAACAAATGTGAACCTGACATATTAGTTTATGATTCACATGCGGGTCACTGCGACACTGCTGTCCCCACATGTTCTTGTCCGGAGGTAACCCTCCCTGCACCAGTATTTCCTCATACGTCATCCGCTTCCACTCCCCTCGCGTGGGGTTGTAAACAAGAGCAGACATGTGGTTAGAGGAAGCACGTGGAGGCGGAGGAGCGCTAGGTGGGTGTAACCATTATGGCTTTTAATTCATGAGGCCCGTGTGAGGGCTATCATCATGACTCACTGTTTCTCAATCGGAACGCTTTGTCGTCGCTCCTAGAAAGTACAAGCAGTTCTGTTTCGTAAAAGTTTGATTTGCCACACAGACAAAAACAACCTTGTTTGATGAAGCTTGTACTTTGTACTTTCTCCTCCGCATCCCATACTTGCTTAGCTGTGGGTGTTCATGTGTTTTTCTATACTTGTGAGGGCCAGATTGGAAGAATCCTCCAAAGTGAGGACATTTTGCCGGTCCTCACTTTTCTAAATTTAGGTTTGGGTTTAGAGTTAAGGTTAGGATTAGGTTTAGGTTAGTAAAGGTTAATGGTAGTGGTGGGGATTAATGTTAGGTCTTTGGAAATGAATGTAGTCAATAGGAAGTCCTCACAAGTACAGTATAGTCATACAAACCTGTGTGTGTTTCCTCAGGTGAGCGTCCGTTCGAGTGCAACTGGCCAGACTGCGGCAAGAAGTTCTCGCGATCGGACGAGCTGACGCGTCACTACCGTACGCACACGGGCGAGAAGCGCTTCACCTGCCCGCTGTGCGACAAGTGCTTCATGAGGAGCGACCACCTGACGAAGCACGCCCGCCGACACGCGGGCTTCCATCCCAGCATGCTCCAGGCCTCCGGGGTGGCCAAGAGACGCCGGTGCTCTGTGTCCGTCTCCTCATCCGACTCCGGAGACCAAAGCCCTGCTGGGGTGTGAGACATACACACCACACACACACACACACACACACACACACACACACACACACACACACGCACACACACATATATACACACATACATGCTTTCAGAGGCATACACACAGACACACCCAGATATGTGCCCTCACACAAACACCATACAGTCAGAGTGCTGACTAATGAACCAGCCAGTCCTCTATGCTACGGACAACTAATGTTTTCTATACATGCAACGCTCTGCAGTTGCTTGACAGCAACCAGAGAAAGACTTTTAACATCAAGTTAGAGCTTCCCTCTCTTATTGGCTGAGGTAGCTAATGGGTAGCCTATTTAAAGTTATTAAAGGTATTTCCGTTTTAGTTGATTTGTCATTTTTGATTATTTTACTTCATGTTGTATGAGTTATTTTCTGGAAAAATCTCTATCATCACAGTAGTATTCATGTGCACTTTGCATATGGTCTTTGATAAACACTAGAATTAAAGTCTTAGGTTTGCATGATTGACTCTGTTTGCAGGGGAAGGACAATAATGTTGACAATGGTGATTTGTAACTGAAATTGTCAACAAAACAATCAGTCAACAAAACAAACTTATGACTAAGATATGTATACTTGACAAAGAAGTTCTGGAGACAGTCCTTTAGCAAATATTATGTATATGCACACACACACACACACACACACACACACACACACACACTGTTCTTTTACAGTTACTCTCCACTGCAGGACAAGGTGAATGTATAGAAGTATTATCATGTAAATAGATGAAACAAACTACCTTTCAGATGGATGATATAATATACTCAGTATAGTTAAATGGTTAATTAGAGACTAATAAAGTAGTGTTCTAATATAGAGAGCTTGGGTATTTCATTTCATATATTTGGCTGTGTACTTAGTAAATCAGGTCTACTGTGGGCTTGTAGGTCTAGGCAGTGTGTTTCCTCTTTTGAAAACGAAATTATGATATCACATCTATAAACTTTTTTTTTTTTTTTTTTCCAAATGATTGCACCAAAATACCTTACCGTCCTTTGACAAGACCACAACCTCATGGGAATTTTTTCACATATACATTTCAAGAGGGAATTTGTAACAGTATTGCTTTTGCAAACTTGAATTTTCTTGATTGTGCTCATGCAAAGCTTTAAAAAGGTAGAGCAGGAGTCTCACTTTTTCACTTGCAGCTGAAACACTTTTGGGTCTCAAGACCAAAATGTTTTGTGTTCAGTAAAAGTGTTTCACTTGTAAGTGAAGAAGACTGTGCCTTTTTCAGGTTTTGTAGCAGAAAGGGATTTCTACATTTTCAACCTGTGGAGATATTGACTACCTGAATGAACATAAATTCCTTATCTTGATATTCAAGTCTTTGAATGTCAATTGTCTCTTATGCCAACAGCGCCAGTTACTGTATTTTGAAATGGACTTTTTTTTACTCTATCTGGATTGCATTTTATCAGGGAATAGTGTTTATGCATGGTCGTTTAAATCTATTTTATACCCCCTGGTGGTGATTTGGAAGCACAACATTTCTCAAGACAAAAAAAAAGGTTTTAGTGTCTTAAAACCTTTTTCTTCTCTTCTGTTCAGCATTTTTACACACATTCTCTTATGTTTGTGAATCAACTAATTCCATCATGTAGCATGTATGTATGTATTTGTTTTTTATTTGTCTGGTAATCTTTTATAAGGTTGCTAATGGGATGAGAGGTTTTATTTATCCACCAAGAAGAGCCAGAAATGCGGTTGATGTCAGATAGAGATTAGTATTTCTTTTGATACTTGCCACGTAATTCATTGATGTCCAGGTAGAGTGTAAAGTTAGACGTAGTTAAACTCTTACACAAACACAAACTACATTGTAAAGTGAAATGCTGTTTTTCCTTTTCAGCATTACATGACAACTGTGATTAGATGTTGGTGCCTTTCAGCTTGAAGCCCTTACTTTCAATGCTACTGTACTGTAATCAGGGACTGTCACTGCAGACCCACAGATATGTTATCACCATGTACATAGCTGTGTAATTACTGCTGAAAACTTTTAACATTAAAATGACTTTCTAAACGTGTTCAGAAGTTATTCATTACAACTGTTCCATGCCACACATCCATATCTGCTACTATTAATGTACAGTTCATTGTCTTTGATAACCTTTGTTAAAATATAATATTGGTGACAACACAATGACTAAAAAAATGACTAGAATCCAAATGTGACATATACTGTATAAGCACAACAGAAAAGAGACTGTTTAACTGATGAAATGTTTAATTTTTTTAAATACATTTTTTAAAATAGTGCAGTGAAAGAGCAAGAAAGAGAAAGTAAGGGAGAGGAGGGAGTGCTCAATTAGCTTTGTGTTTATTTATTGTTTTCATACACTACACATAACAATAACATTGTTAAATACTGGAATGGAAGTGTTTACAATACAACAAAATCATAAAAAAAAAGAAAAAGAAAAACCAAAGAAAATCACCCGTGTCTAAATGTAAAAAAAGAAAATAAATGCATAACTTTATAGACAGCAAATGCTCTTTCGAATAAATTAAGTCATCAAGATGGCAATAAATATACACGCTTCTTTTAAACATCTCTGTACTTAAGGCATACTCTAATTGCAAATAATCAACTGATTGGAGGGAGAGGGAGGGTTGTAAATGAAGGATATTAGTGCTCCAAGTCATTGACCCATGATGTTACAATTAAAAAATGATTCCCAACCTATTAGTAAAAAGAGAAGCAGAAATGACACCCCACTCTATGTTGGCATTGTTTGTATGCATGCATGCGTGTGTGTGTGTGTGTGTGTGTGTGTGTGTGTGTGTGTGTGAGCGAGAGAGAGAGCGATAAAAGGGGATCTCATTCATTGCCTGAACCTGTGTGCTCCTTTGATTCTCTATGGCGTGAAACTGTCCTGTAGAGAGGGGATGGCAGGAGTGTACAGTGATGGCCAGGCTGTGCTGAAAAATCTATCTAAAGCTAATAACAGCAACATTACAACACCTGGAGTCCGGCCTCCTAGTCCCTTTGGCCTCGATAAGAGGGGAATCATGTAAGCGTTGTGTGTTGGCAACGATATGACGTCTTCCCTTTTGACACAGTTCATTTCAGATAAGACACTGTCACTGCTATTTAGGAAAGAGTATCCAGATACCGGCCCACAAATCAAAATGTGCAAGAATAAGACGAAACAATCAATGTCAAAACAGTGTGATCACACAGTGGAAATGGGGGAAACAGAATAGCCAATTCAAATGTGCAACAGGCTACTTACATTATTTGCCATTATTTTATTCAATCTGGTGCTCTTCATGCGTTTCTTTTTTTTTTTTTGTTCCTCTGCCATTCATGTTCATACATTCATCCCGAAACTCAAACCGTGAAACACCTCAAGCCAGTCAAAGGGAGGGTAAGGAAAGCAGAGGGTGAGAGTGTCAGAAGGTGAGTGCAATGACCGGGCCTGTGCTACATGAAACCCTGTACAGTACCATCAATACAGTACCACTGTCTTCTGTTTGGGGCACCAAGCCACAGTCCACTGTTCAAACATCTCCACTTCCAACACATACAATCATACTGATCCTTCAGTTTGTTTTAAAAAATAAATAAAAAGTAAGCAATCAAATAAAAACTACAAAAACAAAAAAGATATAGAATTAAAAACGCAATAAATACAACCTAGAATTCAGGTAAGCGGAGCAGCTGAGTCAGCAGCAGTTATGATAATATTCATTATTCTTTAGGGAAATGGAAATCACTTTTTATAGCATCAAATGACCTTTTAGTTTTCTTTCTACTAATGTGTTATATCATGTTCTCCAGGAGAAGGCAACGGGAGGGCCAAGAGTGATTCGGCCTCCCCCCCCCCCCACCCCCCCCCCCCCCCCCCCTCCCGAGGTCCCAAACACAAGTGCATGTCCTGCCATAGGAGGAAACCATCACTGTTACTCACAATTTAAATATATACTGAATATTTTCATATTTCATATTTGTTCCTTCTCCTAGATTTAAACGGAACTTTCTGTGTGTTAATTTGATTATTTTGTCATCGTCATTATCATCATAGCACATAACTGTCGTAACAATATTCTACCAATGCCTCTCTGTCGCCGCTCTGGTGGCGAGGTAAACTCACAGCAGATGAGGGTTGGGGGGGTTGTGTTGTGTGGAAAGGGGGGAGGGGGGGGCAGGGGGCTCAAAGGGGGGCGGGGTTACTGTATTTGACAGGCGGTTGAGGAGGTCGCCTGGCAGCACATGCAGGTAGGGTTGACTGATTTGGGCGGGATCAGATCCAGGTCCTCGTCGTCTGGGATCTCGTCTAGACGGTAGCCGTCCTTCAGCAGCTGGATGTTCAGATCCTGGTTGATTTGCTGGAGAAGGGAGGAGAGAGGGGAGAGGTCGAAGGGTTAGGGCAGAGGTTCTCAACGTGGGGTCCGGGGACCACCAGGGGTCCTTGAGGGGGTTCCAGGGGGTCCCCAGCAAATTGATCAATTGTTAAACTTCATTTACAAGGGGTTAACACAATTAGAGAATGTAGAGGAATGACTATTTTGATCATAGTTTCACTGTTATCTCTCTACCTACAATACAGATAGTCATGGAATTCTGGACAAAATTGTATGTAACAATAAAAATATTCTCAGATTTGGGTTCGGGAGACAGAATTTCATCAAATGGGGGTCCGTGGCCCTAATGTGGACTAAATTAGGGGTCCTTGATATGAAAAAGGTTGAGAATCACTGGGTTAGAGGAGGGCAAACGAGCAACGAAACAGATCTATTAAGAAAGACAGATACACCAAGAGGGCAACAGAAAAACACAATCTTTTACCAAAGTGGACAGATTACTTTCACTGACACTGGGTTTTATGATCACAAAGACAGACAAACTCTAAGACCGTCAGATGCAGACAATGGACAACTAACAAGGAGCAAGATTTTGTGAGCTTGTGAGTAAAATCTGCAGCAGTAACCATGACAAAGTGAGATTAACAGCCTACGGCACATTCACTACAGATGGTTGTAAGGATCATCGCTTGGAGCTTTGTGATGACGAGTCCTGGTGGTGTGATTTCTTCAGCAAAGACAATGTCTGAGTCTGCATGCAAAACAACAATCTAATTACTGTCTTTTCTCTGCAGTCAAAGTGTTCGCGTCAAGGAAAGACACATCAATACTGCAATTTTTTTCCAAGTCTTGCGTATTACTTTTAATGACTGAATGTGTGAATCACCTATTTCCTTATAAAGTATAAACCGCATCAGTCATTTCCAGTGTTTACATGAGCTAATTGTCCCCCACTATGAAATCGGGGGAGAGACTATGGATCTGTGTCCGTCTGTCCATCTTGTGCAATATCTCAGACGGCACTGATTGGATTTTCACGAAACTTAAGGGAATGATGCGTCTCATTGCTCCAATCTGCCATTTTTAAAATTTGCCTGATTGGCATAAGGTAGGCACTAAAATGTTGGTTTACTTGCTACTGGTGGCCCAAAGGGGGGCTGCATCATTCGTGGGGGACGACATGTTTACCGTTGCCTTGTTATTCACTACAGCTTTCTCATGGTGGCATTAAGATTGGAGCATTGGTGTGCATGTAAATATACTGCGTTTACCAGCCAGGACTAGCTGGAGAGAGAGAATACTGGGGAGATGTATGGAGTGGGAATGAAGATCCCTCTAGGGAATAAATACGGCTGATTAAACTGATATTGGCAGCAGCATCGGGAATAGGATTTGCAGGAACAGACACCCAGAGATGACACTTCACTTGTTTCCATCTTGTGTCACACACACACACACAGACACACACACGCATGTGCAGGTGCAGATTCAATGTGATCATGATTCGCGAGGAGCTCATACACCTACGGAATTAACACGGATGAGCAGGATGGATATAAATGGGTTTTGCTTTAAGACTGGCTTAGGAGGGACCTGGCTCCTGGCCTCTTGACAGCCATGCTAACGGAGGAAGGAACCGGAGAGAGTGAGGGAGTGAGTGAGGGAGGGAGAGAGTGAGTGAGGGAGGGAGCGAGGTGGAGAGGCATGTGTGTAAGTGCTGTCTCCCAGAGTGCATAGGTACCTGCTCCCTCACACATCTCACCTCGGCTGAGGAGTATCCCGATGACGAGTATCTAGACATGTCGAAGTCATCATCACTGAAACACAAGAACACAGGTTAGGTCATTACGAGAAAAGGGATAGACAATATGAATGAGAACAAGAATAAATGTGTGTGTGTTGATGTGTGGGTGTGTACACGCTTGTGTGTGTGTGTGTTCACCTGTCTGTGTCTAGGGCCACCAGCGGCTTCTCATCTGGACTCTGGTCTAAGGAGGAATAGCCTTTATTTGGCACTACCAACCTGTAGGTAGAGGACAGAGAGAGAGAGAGAGAGAGAGAGAGAGAGAAAGGGAGAGAGGGTGTAACTGAATGTGACAGGGAGGTTGTGGTGGAGGAGGAGAGAGGAGGGAAAATAAATGTGCAAGCAGGAGGAGGTGAATAAGAACAAGACTAGCAGAGATGATAAGAGAGAAGGATGGTGGGCCTGGAGGGAGCCGCCGAGAACAACAACAACAAAAGCTTGTAAGAGATCCCATTTCTAACTCAGACGGCTTAAAAAAACATGGATTCATAAACTGATTTTTTTTTTTATCTTTACAATCCCAGTGGTCGCCAAAGATAGTATTTTGTTGTTACAATACTCTGACCTGACTCCAGATCCACTGTGACAGTTGTGGCATGATTGCTGAAATGAGAGTTGACTTGGTATCTTTAATGTTGTTTGCGATTGTATGTGTTTTTTATGCTGCCCATGAAATTGCCTCATTACAGACATTCAACTTTTTCTAATCTAAAATTCAAGTATATAGCTACACACCAAGACAATTTTAATTCTTATAATTCAATTTTAATCCTCTGATCACACTGCGAATGTGTGAAATGGGAAACGCCAAAACAACTTCTCATTCGCTATCAGTAGCTAACCAAAACACAAAATATTGCACTGGGACGAGGAAATCAAATCAGCCTATCACAAAAACAAAACCATCAGACAATTTGACACTCTGATAAACTCTTGGCAAAATACCAGCAGTTCGAGAGAAGAGAAGATGGGAGTCTGTCCCATCTTCTCTTCCAAACTGAGCGCTCGCCTCTCACCGTGTTCTGGCCATGACGTTGTTCTTCTTGGGTTGCTGGTTGACTGGACTGCCTACAGTGTTGCCGTTCTTCAGCGAGCCCTTCCTGGCCAGCTCTCTCTGCTTCTCTGCACAAGACAGACACAGGAGCACAGTTTGGTATTTACATAATTCCCCGCTTAGTGAGCTCAAAATGACACGCAAACAGCACAGCAAGTGATGGAATATGATCGATTTTGTGTCAGTGTCTTGCTCTCTACAGGCTTACGAGACACACATACATCACATTGCAATATGTGTATAAAAAAACATATTCCTAAACAAGCCAAGGTATCATACACAGTTACAGAAGCTGGCTTTGAACTGGAAGGTTGCTGGTTTGAATCTCTGAAATGGCTGGGAATATCCAGGTGGGGAAAGGGAATTAATTAAAGTTGAGGTTCAGCTGTACCAGGAAATGTTTGTAAGCTTATGAATGTGAAGCAGGGCCTTGCTTTCCCTGGATAAATAACGGTTGAAAACAGTACATTGCTGTTGTTTGTCATTTTGTCACATTTGACACCGATATGTTACTACATTACAAACACATTTTCGTCTTTTACATTTCCACAGGTGTTGAGTATGATATACTGTATACACTCACTCATCAGAAAGTATGCTGATCAGGGAAGGCAAAAGTGTTTAATTCTATATGAAGTTTGATTCAATCATTTAGTCACTGTATCGCTTTCTGGCGCTGGATGGCGTGACAAAATATGAGCTTTCACAGCAAAGCATCACAGCACAGGAGGTGACATCAGAGCGGATCAATTTCTGGAGGGAGTGGTGATCAGTGTTCCTGGACTGAGGAAAAGAGAGGAGGAGAGGACGCTGTCATCAGGAGTCTGCTGCTGGAGTATGGCAGCTGTGCAGTGGCATTTTTAAACGAATACAAAAAGCACTGACTGGGCTGTTGAAAATCTTCAAAATGTGCCAGTGAGCAATAGCAGACTCCTCATGTGACATCAGTGGCTCTTCCTTCTCTTTTCCTCGTTATACTCTAGTCAGCAGTCAGATGACAAATGACTGGACTGATGCTATTAGTCCAGTCTGAGTCAGTGATGACTTGAAATATCCTGTAATCTATGAGTGACAAAATTTAACTCTATGTTCAATTTAATTCTGTTTGGTATTACATTCTTCATCCAGAAAAGACCATTAAATTGCCACTGTAGATTAGAGCCTTATATATTTCCCAACATTAGACATGCATACAAGTGTTGGAATTTCCATGTTGATGTTTACGTGTTATAAAATGACTTTAAACAGCAAATTAGATCATACAGGGTGGTTTTGAATAGGAATGTAGCCGTCACAGTGGTTTCACTTTTGACATGTTTACTGCAACACTCATCATCAAGACTTGACTGCAGAGTGAAAGGTATTTCCACAGGGGCTGACACTGTACATGTGGATGCCTGTTTTAAGTTTAAAATGTGAATTTCTGTGTATTTCTGCGACTGAATATTTGACTGTTTTGAATAGCCTCGCTTCTTAAAGGCTTTGGCTCAGCAAGGTTTGAATGCAGGAGTAGAAACTAAAGAAGCATTGCTGCTCTCTCACCACTGGACTCTATCCAAGGTGCTGAAATGTGGCTGTGAGGACTGTGGCTTTTCAGGACACAACAGATTCAAATTCTCAAAGACAAAATAGACCACAGGTGCCCAAAGTTTTCGTCAGAAACTTTACAGTAAAATGGTTGGTGGGACCAAAACAACACTATTTGTTACTGATAATTTAGTAATGTAACATGGATGGTTAAACAATTATTTCATACAGTTTACAGCATATCACCACAATGTTTGACATGCCTTGTAATATGCAAGTTACCTCAAAATCAATCCTCAATATTCAGATGCCATTAAATGCACTGAAATAGACTGAATAAAAACATATCATGTCTCTATCTAGGCCCCTTGTAAGACCAAACATCACACCAACTCTAATAGACCTACTGCTCTTTGTATTCTATACAGCATCCTATGAATTAATATTCTCCAACACAGCTACAGTATCTATGCGGATCCCTCTAATACCTCATTATTGTACAGAGATTATGTCAGACACAGCAGACTAGCCCCTCTGAACACAGATCTGTAGGGTACAGCAGGCTGCTCACTTGGCCGACAAACGGTTCTCGCTCACCTATTTTCATCTGCAGGGGCGAGGGCTTGTAGTTGATAGTGACAGGTTCCCCCTCTCTGGTGTCTGAGTCCGCCTCTGAGGCTGTGGACGAGGCTGGGTCCTGCAGGCGGACAGGAAGACAGGCACAGGCAGAGAGATGCAACGAAATGTGCATTAGACTGAGCCATCTATGAATAATTAATGTCTTTTTGTAATGCATAATACACCCTACTATGCCCATACAATGTGAATAAAACATTTCATAAATAGATTAAACTAGTGAAGAAGTCTCTCTCTCTCTGTGTGTGTGTGAAATAAACTCTGATCAACAATAAGCAGAATATTTCCCAAGAGGGCCAAGCTCTAGAAACATGTCTGGAAGAGTTTAGAGTGAGAACATGTAGGCCTATACACAAACATTGCTCTAACACTGGAATACACAAACTTTTTCAAGTCAAGGATCCCTGTAGACACACTTTAGACCACAGACCCATGATAAAGGTTTTGTCAAAGGGGCCTCCATTTTTTGTTTTTGCTGTCTGTACAGATGGGGAGGAGACAGTGCAGAGAGTGAATCACTGATTCAGAATAGCAATTACACATTCTCTCCTGTACTAACTTCAAGTGAATGCAATAATATTCAAATGCAACTAATCCTTGCTTTGCTGGGGATACCCAGGAACCCTCTGAAGGATCCCTTGGGTGTCCCTGAACCTCACTTTGGGAAACACCGCTCTAGAATACACATCTTATTCACATCTTAGGCTACTTATTCCCCCTGGTATCTTTTTTTTCCAGGGTAACAGCAAGGAGAAAGAAAGACCTTAAGGATCAGAGAGATGGATGGGGGTGTGGGGGGAGTCTGGCTCTCGAGTGGAGCCGTACGGCCGGTCGCGGGGAGCAGGGGCCGCCCTGCAGCCCGCCCCGCAAGCTGCAGTAACCCAGGGCCCCGCTACAGGCCCGGAGCGCATCACCAAACGATTTACACTCATAAACAATAAACGGCCGCGGCTTGATAACACGCGCACATATTCGCAGAGAAGTGCCGCTCTCTAAACACATCGCCACTACGGTGTTGTCCTGGAAGCTGGAGCAAGTTGCCGTGGATGCTGAGGATGAGGCTGTGGTGGGATGGGATGCTTGTTTTCGCCAGACATGACGGATGCTGCTCACTACGCAGCAGACCGGACGCTGCCTGCATCCCATCCACAGAGGGGGGAAACGACTGCCAGCCTATCGAGTAAACCACTAATAATCCTCGGAGGCTTTAGGAAGACGTGTTTACTGTCATTTTCACAATTTACTGTCTAGTAGTGGGCTAAAATTGCTCCATTGGTTACATCAGCCAACATTACGCATGGCAAGTGATGGATCTAACAGAATCCCAAAGCATAACATAATGAATGGTAGGCCTCGGTCAATAATCAAAGCATACTGGAGTAACAAGAATGTCATTTTCTAAATTAAAAAACAGGCCAAACACTGATTTATCATCTCCAGATACGGGTAATACAAATCTCACTTACGAGCGGCTGCATCTCAGCCTGCATCTCCGCCTCCTGCACGGCGCTCGGCACTTGAAATCTATCTATTTCTTCCATCATTTTGGCGACGCGCCTCTTTCCTCCCGTCTCCTAGAACCTAATTATTGGTAATTTGGTCGTTGTGATGAGTTATCGCTGAGACTGTGTGTGTTTTCTCAGATTTGTAGCGATCTCAGTGGTTCTCCGGCGGCTAGCCTCATCCCAGCAGGCAGTATGTCGACGGTGGTGTGACCAGTCGGTGACGGTGACTCCACCACCCACTTCCGGGTATGGGTGTCCCAGATTGGGGTCCGGGGGCCCACCAGGGGTCTCTCAAGCGGGATCTAGCGGGTTCCCGAGCAAAATGAGAAGTTTAATATCGCTATTATTTCATTTGAAGAGAGGACAGTGAGGGAATGATAGAAATGCCTGCATCACTCTCCTGTTACGTACTAAAGGGGGTGAGGGGATTACTGACATGAAATAGTTTGGAAACCTCTGTTTAAACACCGGGGGCCAGTAAATACCCAAGATCTTACTTTGTTACAAGAAATACGAGAAAGACCAACAGCAGACAAACAACTTACAATTCGGGAGACCAATTAATAATTGTCTTCATCCTGGAAATGTAATTAAGACTGAATAAATTACTTAATCAAATGAGCAGCTTGGAAGAAATTAATTATAAAGATAGAAGTTCTCAGTTGATTCAGGAGAGACAAAATGACAAAAAACAATGGCTAACGAAAAATCATTGTAATATTCCTATTGGGACCCATAGTGAGTCTGTGGTACTCAATAATAAATTTATAGAGAACTTACAGTATTTAAATTGAATGGTATTCTATTTATTTTAAATCCCCTATGGTATCACTCATACATTCTTATAATTTTCCTATAGGATCTTATATGATTAAGATCGAATAGATTTCGTCACCTAATCACATTGAAACAATGTGATTCATTTTGGAACAATTTTAAGTGGCTTTAAATCTATGACTTTTATCGACCTCTATCGGCGACCATGGAATTGAAACAACCAAGCTAATTGGCAAGCTAATTATAAGAGAGATCCAACAGAAAGTGAAGAGGTAATATACCACCATGCTAGATACTGTAGTCTATATACAAGGTATACAGGTACACGATTGTACTTGAAAGGGTACAAAGCTAGAGCTGCTTCCTTTTACGAATATTGGATCCTTAGACATGGCCCCATATGTGTGTCCTTGTACTTCTAAAGGAACATTTATCCACCTCAAGTGACCAAAATATACATGCATTGATGCTTTGGTATAAAAACGTATCCTTCAAAAAGGTGCAAACATGTCCCTTTGGGGATACCACCCCGGAGTAGCTTATAGGAGCAGTAGTGAAACTTTGACACTTGTGACATGTGTACTTTTGGGAACATAAATGGACCTGTATTGTACGTACCCATATTTCTCACAGTGTAATAATAATACGGACTACTGCTTTGAAGTGAGGTTTGAAAGCCAGTAATCTCAGATAGGCCTATATCATGATGATTTTGGCTCTGCACTTATTGGATAGAGACTCAATGATGAGTTTATACCATATGGAATTACTTTGTTTTATTTATTTATTAATTTATGTATTTATTTATTTATTCGACTTATAATGGCTCCATGACATTGTAGTTTTGCTGACATTTCTATGTAAAATCTATTGTTGGATTACTAGACATCTTTTTTGTAAGGGAACAACTTTGCATTTGAGAAACTATTTAACAGTTGCTTTCATCATAGAAATTTCATTATGACTGAACAGGTTAATTAATCAAATGAAAATTCGGAGACAAATTAATTATAGAAATAGAATGTCTGAGAGGAAAGAGCATGACCTTTTGCCAAGCCATGACAATAATAATAATAATAATAATAATAATAATAATAATAATAATAATAATAATGATAACAACAATAATAATAATAATAATAATAATAATAATAATAATAATAATAATAATATCTGTATAGTATTCCTTTAGGGACTTTTATAGTTTATAGTGACCTTGTCTATGGCATCACTGTAATGTGCCTATAATAGCCTATTCCTTCTGGGACTTTTATAGGGACTATAGTTTTGTATAATATCCCACTAAAATGTATTATATGGTGAGTAGGCTATATTTTAACAGTTTCTTTTTTTCATAGAAATTTAATCAAGACTGAATCCATTACCTATGAACAACTTGAGCACATTAATTATAAAGACAGAGAGTTGATTTAGAAGGGAGAAAATTACATAACCTATGGCTGATGTTAGTCTGACAGAAGAACATCCGCGATATAATGAGCCGGACTCATTGAAAGTCACTGACACGTTTGATTGCACATTGTCCTTACCTGGAAATACCAGCAGAGAGCAGCAATACCATGCTCTGCTGCACAATAACCAAGAGGCGTCTTGGCAACGAGCAGCGACTGCTGCAGCCGACAGTGGGAGTTACGACTTCAACCTGCAGCCACGACAGTTCGAGCCAGCAGGTGGCAGTCTAACTCTACAGAATAGGAAGGAAATAGCCAAACATATTGAAAGGACAGAGTGGTGAGGATGAATGACAATGAGATGTATGCAGGGTCAGGTAGGTCGTAGTGCTTTAGCTATATAGACTGCTATCTGCAAGCAGTTTGAGAGCCAAATTTCCGCTGTTGCATATGTATTAGATATGGCTCGAGCAGAGCGCTGCATATCTGGAGGTCAGCCTTGTGTGTCTGGGTAATGTGAGCCACTGGACTTTGTCTCACATTGGATGAGAAAAATTAGCATTTGCAAATTAAAGGAGCACTTTTTCTTTAATTTTCTCTCTCTCTCTCTCTCTCTCTCCTCTGCCTCTCTGTCACATACGCACACTCTCTCTCACACTATGTTTCATTGTTTCTCTGCCGTGCCAGGCATACTGATGCTTTTCCTATCACAGGCATTATTTCTGCTCGTTTCATGCTATAATTAGACCTTGTAGACAGAATAAACATTCATACAGACTAAATTATTCTGAATTATAATGATTTGGATATCAGAATTGTGCTGTTGTCAAAACCGATTTAGCGAATGTGTGCGCGTGCGTGCGTGCGTGCGTGTGTGTGCGTGCATGTTTTGGTGACTCTATAGGGGTCCGACTAGATGTGATTAAGTGTGATCAGAACTTTGTCTGATGAGCCATTAATTATTCATACCCAGAGACATTAAGACATTAAGACACACACACGTGCAGACGCGCACACACACACATGTATGTCTCTTCCTGGAACCTTGAAAGGCTAATATCCCTATCTCCCTTAATTGGGATTACAGAATTGGGTGTCTTTTTGGCCAACTGCTAGATATTTGGCTTCACACACACAAGACACAATTGTTCAAGTCTGTTACAGTGAAACTCAACTTACCTGTTTCTCTGAGTGGGCTGAGGACAAACCCTCCTTAATGTCTCTAAGGATAGATTTGCCTCTGGCTGACTGGTATGTTTGGATCTTCATGGACGAGGTACACACACAAACACACACACACACACACGCACACACACACACACACACACACACACACACACACACACATCCAATCAAGCACTCATGTTTGTATTACTCAACTCCTCACCATACTGCAGAAAAACAATCATAACCACAAACAAATCCTTAAAACACTCTATTGTACAGCCCCTACACGCATCTTTCTCTTTATCCACCTCTCTCTTTCACACACACACACACACACACACACACACACACACACACACACACACACACGCACACACACACACTTACACATACACCCTTGAAATGCTGAGCCACTAAATTAAATCATAGATTACATAAGATTCAAATATTACAAAGGTCCCACTCAGTTTTAGGACAAGATGTGTCCAAAACATAGATTAACATCTAATGCATTAGCAATGACAGTTACAACACACTTACAACACATACACACACAAACCCACAAACCCCCCCACACACACACACACACACACACACACAAACACTATTCTCTGATCCTCACTGCTCGTGACTCAGTCTGGGTGGATGTGGGTTATGCAACCCCTCCAGCGGTGCAGATGGAGCTGCAGATTACTGGCCTGTCGTGTGTTTATTAGTAATCTCTGTGTTTATAATATTTGTCCATCTCGTTATATAATACCATGCTGAGTTCAGTGGCCCTCTATCATCTCAAACACTGTTGGGAGGTCCAGGAGAGGGCCGTACTGCAATGTAGTGTAGTCCGCAAGATGGAGGGCTAGAGGGGTGGAGGGGTGGACTGACTGATGCGGAGTTCAGTGGCATTCTCTAATCTCAACAAGATGGACTCAGTAAAATGCCACAGTATCACCCGAGCTATAATGCTGCTAATGAATGGGTGATGGGCAGGAGAATAGATAGAGGGCTGGATTGATGGTTATTCAGTTTTTTCTTCAAGCCCTGTTAGGGTCAAATGCCCAAATATTCAAAAAGTCTCAGTCACGTTTCATGGTATATCAAACCAGTGGTTCTCAACCTTTTTGGCTTGTGACTCCTTAAAATGATGTGATGCCTACTCGTGACCTCCTGTCACAGGCTGCATACGCAGAGTGGTGAAGGAATGATGTTAAGGTTGTTTCATTTGATTTATTACAGAGGAGGCCGAAGAAAGAAAAGAGCAAAAATTAGAGAAAATTAGAGTCGAAATATGTTGTTTTCCTGTCCCATCAATCATCTTGGGACCCCCCAAAATTATCTTGCGACCCTTTGGGGGTCCCGACCTCCAGGTTGAGAACCAGTGCCTTACACAGAGGGTCTGTTATCAGCAGGGCTGATATGAAAACCAGAGAAGGTCAATGCGGTGTTTCATAGACGGTGTGACTAATGCTCAGAGCGTTTCACCTTCAGTTTAAAACAAGTCACTGAGGACTAGACCGCTGGATCTGTGCTGGTCAGTTTGCATGGGTCTGGGATCGTCTGGTGGGAGGGAAATAGAGAAACAAATAAGAGAAAGAGAGCGAGAGAGCGAGAGAGAGAAACAGGCAGGCAGATAAATGGACCGAGACGCCAATAAATAGTAGACAGCTGTACAGTCTCCTTTCTGACGAGCATTTTCAAACCAACAGCCCGCCGAACGCCCTTACCATCTCTCTGATATGCACCATTAGACCAGTGTTTTACACATGTGCATGCATGTATACATGATCTCTCTCTTTTGCTCTCTCTCTCACACACACACACACACAAACACAAACAAACACACACTGCACGTGCAGCTAATGCATCTCCACTGTGACCAAATAGCATTAGGCGGTTTCCCAGCTCATCTCAGTAGGGAAACAGGTAAATCCATGACTCTCACAATCTCGTTAGCAGTTCACCTCTATAGCATCCTAATACGAATGCAATCTGTGAAAGCCTCTAACCTACCTGTGTGTGTGCGTATGTGTGTGTGTGTGTGTGTGAGAGAGAGAGAGAAAGGAGAGAGAGAGAGTGAGTTGGAGAGAGGGGGAGGCAATGCATGTGTGTTTGCTTTTTCATTTAACATTCAGATGTTCCTCCTGGCAGTTCTCTGCAGGTCTTTCATTTTGTGCATGTATGTGAGAGTGTGTTGAAGGGTGTGTGTGTGTGTGTGAGAGAGAGAGAGTGAGAGAGAGAGAGAGAGAGAGAGAGAGAGAGAGAGAGAGAGAGAGAGAGAGAGAGAGAGAGAGAGAGCCATTGCAATTCAGTAAACACTGTAAAATCAGTGGTGGTGCTGCATCATGGTTACCAGATAAGGATTATATGGAGGTTGTTGACTAACAACAGGATGTGGGTCACAGATGAGGTCAATAAGTTCCACATTGATTCCTTCAACGCAGGAAGTTTGTCAGACTTACATTCAACAGTTGAATATACATGGAAATATATATGAAAAAGTGTCTCATGTATCTGTTAACACGCTGAACCTAAAATAAAAATAAATATCTTTTTCATTACTCTTGAATCACAATTTTAATTTCAGTTCTTATTTGGAATAAACTAAAGTTGTATTGACTCGAACCCTAATGCAAAGTGGGAGGGCAACATTGACCACATTAGTTATAAACAAAAGTTAATCATTTTATTATGTCGTTATAAAAGAAACTGTCATTATGTCCATGAAGCATAGAGCAGAATGGTGAAACACCTAGGACTATATCTATATAGTGATCAGTTACCATATGGCATTTGTACAGAAATATCCTGTAAATGATGTAGAACAGAAAGTGCTGCACAGAAAATAACATCAACATAGTTATATCCTATTAAACTGAAAGATAATGCAGTCATACCTGAGATTAGATTACAACTGACGTTTTTCCACCGCAAATAAATACAATATGCTTCCATGCAGAACCCTATCATTAATCAGCATTGTATCTATGCGAGGGAAAATATTCTATGCAGCACTTTTTATTCTAATGCTGCGGAAATAAAATTATGGTTGGCTCGTAACTTTGTCAGTCAATCTGATCTCTTCCGTCTCTCTTCAATCCACAAGACGGTCTTGACATTACACAGTCAGCAGCTACAATACATTCGCTATGATAACACAATTTCCCCTCATTATTGACTGCGAGGGTTCAGTCGCTCTGTCATTCCTGGTGAAGCCTGTCTATAAATAACAGTTATTTAGTCTTTAGAGGAGCTCACAAAATGGAAGAGAGGCACACCGGGACACGGGTGGAACGGAGAATGCCATAGCTTTCAGTTCAACTGTTCAGCTGTCGTTCCTCTCGGTTGATTTTTCATCTAATATTTATTTATTTTTTTGTTCCTTTTAATCCCATGGGAGTCGGATCAGTGGAGACTTGCATGTCAAACGGGGAGACTGTCAAACAGAGGCCTCGAGCTCCCTCTCTGTAAACAACACCTCATCACAACATCCCCTCTCCTACTATTCTCTCTCACTTCCTCTTCCCCCGGAATATCTGCCCTTTATCTCTCTCTCTCTCTCTCTTTCTCCCTCCATCCTCCTCTCTCTCTCTCTCCACCCTGTCTCGACTCTCGCACACCCTTTCTCCAGTAGCATCTCTCTTTCTCCCTCTTGACTCCTTTCAGGCATTTGGTCTCCACCTTTCTTCTGTCTGTCGCTCTGTCGCTGGCATCATTAGTGCTCCAGCTGGCAAGTACCAAGCTGCCTCTGTTGCGATGAGACTTTGCCTCTCTCCTTCCCTTTCTCCTCACCTCTAACGCTTTACTTCGACTCTCATTCGCCCCCCCCCCCCTCCCTTCACCCCGCTGTCTTACTAACGCTTCCACCCATCGCCATTCTCATTCATTCTGTTTTTTGCTCCTTCTCTGCCACATCCACTCGGTTTTCTCCTAGAGAGATGAAAGAGGAAGAGCAGAGGAGGAGAGCATGGCCTGCCAGTGCAGAGCTGACTCGAGCAAAGCAAACAGACTGACAGATGGACAGTCCCAGCGAAGCGCCGCAGAGATAAGAGGATTGGACCGGTTGTTGTTGCTGTTGGTCTTGACGTAACCCTTAACGCAGTGAAGCTCGTCAGCCTCTTTCACTCCGAGCTCCGCTGAATGGCATAGACTAGACAGGGGTGACGGGGGGGGGGGGGGGGGGGGGGGGGGGTCAAGAGTATGTAAGACAAAGGAAAATGTCAGATTTTGAGGGGAAATAATGACAGAGCGGGTGAAGGGGGGCTGAAAAAGAGGCCGTGGGAGAGAGAGAGAAGAGAGAGAGAGAACCATTAGAGTTCAGAGTTTTGTAGATCTTCTAACCGACTACAGGTCGACCTTTGACCTCTAGCAAGTTGACAAAGTTTCATTTTGTCTCCATCCGAAGTCCATGTCTCCCCCCTGAGGTCTTTCGCCACGATCAGGCTGCGGTCAGCAGGTACTTCTGTTCGCCCTTCTTCAGCTGCTGCTCCACTGTGAAGACCGGCGCTTTCTCCTGGCGGGACGGCACCTTGCAGGCCTTGTAGAGGATGACGAAGAGGATGAGGATGAGGACGCCCACCACAGAGTTACACACGATGGCCACGATGGCCCACACAGACAGGCCTGTCCTCAGATCAGCCTCCATGGTCGACCGGACGTCTGCCTCCGCACTCACTGTGGTCACTTCAGACTTTAGAGGGGTGTGTGAGGTCTGCGAATGGCGCCATGATGCTCGGTTTAATTCCACGGTTAATCCCTGAGAGAAAAGAAAATGTGGAGTCAAGTGAACATACCGGGTTTAATTTCCATGCGCACTGCACACACACACACACACACACACAGTCACACACATACTGGCATACTTGGCCTTGGTTAACCTGACTGTGTCCTGGGAAATCTGTCATGTGGGTCTGCTGACTCCACCAGTGAGGTACTGATTACTTTCTCTCTAACAAGCTCGGCCAAGTCGCTAGGCCAAGTTTGCTTTATTCCTGGATCTTGAAGACAGATTGAAACACACACCAGTATTAGTGGGGCGCTGGAACAACAGGAACACAGATTCAAAGTAAAAATTTGTAGCTGCACATTGTTTATCGTCTTAAAAACCAACGTTTCGACAGCAACTCTGTCTTCGTCAGGGTATCAGGGCATCTGCATCGGAGCTATGGAGTGCGGCTACAATTTCTTACTTTGAAGCTTTATTCCTGGAAACATTATTTAGAGCAACCTATGTCCAGCACCTGCATGAGAATGTTTTCTGGAGGTGCACTCTCAAGCCTTCTTCCTTGAGAGGCAATAATTAACACCACAAGTGCTTTCGCAGCGTCGAACACTGTGCATTAAAAGGGTTTCTTATAAAGCCACGCTATTTCAGGACTGTAATAAGCAAGAAACATCACAGACAACTGATATTGAGAAACATAGCTAGGGATTTTGTTATGTATAATAATCAGGAGATGATAGGAGAATATTACAGGTCCAGAGTGCGCTTTTTTGGCTGCAGTTGCAGGTTGGAACATTCATTTTCTTGTTTCCCCTATATAGGCAGAGAGCGATGAAGTTATTAAACTGATAAAGAAAAGTAGGTGCCAGTAAGCAGTTTTTCTCGCTGAATTATTTTGAATGAGTCTGAGCAAAAATGTGTTTGGGGGAGAACATGTTTGAGAATACAGTTGCCGGTTTTGTGGCTGATATTAAATGGGTCACTGAGGTGTACTTATGTGTGTGTTTGAGAGAGAGAGAGAGAGAGGGAGAGAGAGAGAGTGAGAGAGAGAAAGAGAGAGACAGAGGCAGAGAGAGAGAGAGAGAGAGAGAGAAGCGGGAAAGAGCATGAGACGGAGTATGTGAATATTATTCCACTCAGAGTTTAACAGATAAAAACTCTCTTGCTCATCTCCTTCCGTCTATACCTCTCCCTCTTCCCCTAATGCATTTCAAATGAGGCCGCATACTTCCTCCTCTCTCCAGCTGAGGGCAATACCGCAGACAGTCAACCCTGCTGTTGAAAACTCATTTCAAAGTTATCCTTCACTTTACAGGCTTCTTATGACCAAACAAAATAAAGATGGATAGCTCCAAGTTAGAGTGGGTGGCAGTGATGCACTTGATTGGCTCTTGAAACGCATGAAGTAGACATCACCATCGGTAGCAGATGGGTCCCTCTCTGGGCGACGGTGGCATCACTCTGGGAAAAATTACCCTCATAATCACTAGCCAGGATTATTGTCGATGCAACTGCCCTCTTCGCAGCTTTTCAGATTATTTACAGCAGCTCTGTCTCTCCGTCTGAAGCTGGGTTCACATGAGTTCAGCAGGGGAGCTGGGCATCCAGTTTACCATTTCAATTAGAAAGAAAGAGAGATGTGTAAGCTATCAGACTAAAGAGAGGGGAAGAAAGAAGACTGGGTGAGAGAGAGGGAGAGAGAGGGAGGGAGAGAGACAAAGAGACACACAGAGAGAGGCAGAGTATCTAAAATGAAATGGTTGTGAGCAGTAATGGAACTGTTTGTGTGCTTATATTGACTTCAGAAAATCAGTAGTGCATATAACAAGAAAACACAGCAGTCACACTAGTTATTCATTATCAGTAATTATAACAGATTTTCACAGCCCATGCTTCCCAAAGTACATGATTGTAGTTCATTTCTAAATCACTACAAGCATAATTTGTTCTCATTTGCAAGATAAATACATTTCCTCTAAATTCCAGATAGCTCTGTTTCTATTAGTGACTTCACTGGGAGACAGAGAATCTATTCAGAAGTAAGCCAGAGCGTGTACAGCCCAGAGTGGCTTAAAAGTTTAAACTGGCACTATATGGTCCATTTGCTCAGCCAGGGCACCAAAATGGCTCAGAGTCACTTCTAATGGTTCTCAAGAAAAGTAATGTTTTTATGATCCTGGGTCTCAGGGTGAGAAATCTCCTCATTTGTGAGTTTGGATCCTGAGCGAGAAGTGATGATGAATCACTGCTATCACTGCTGGGTGAAAGACAGATATTGAGTGAGCCATACAGGAATGCTGTGTCCATTCGGCATAACTTAACTTTCAGTCTGAACCCTATGTGACTCTGCTCTGATCTGGAGCAGGCCCTTGCAAAGTGCTTAGGTCGCACAACACCTCTGTCTAAACACTGTGTGACATTAAGCCTCTAATCAAACTCAATGGAAAGTCTAAAGTTTGTTTTGTTTGATTCCAGAAAGTCCAAAGAGCAGAACAGCACATGACTGCCCCCCTACACATACACGCACGCACACACACACACACACGCACACACTTCCCCCAGGCTGTTATCAATACACCGATAAACACAGTGTTTCTGTTATGCAATGACTCTGTGCTCTTTGGCTGCAGAAAGAGATAGATGTGGGGTGAAGAGGTTCGGGGGAGGTGGTAGTTAAGTCTGGCAACAGCAAAATTCAATGTGAGTGTGTGTGTGTGTGTGTGTGTGTTCATGAATGGTATCATTGACAGACATAATGGCCTTTTGTTTAGACATCCAAACAATGTAATGTAAATGTATGCAAATTATATATGCACCAAAGCATGCTTGCTTACAGAGGCAGGCAAATGGGCAGATACACACACACACACACACACACAGAGAGAGAGAGAGAGAGAGAGAGAGAGAGAGAGAGAGACCTGTGCCCATGATGAAATGGAAAAACAGTCAAATCCTTGTCTGAGCTGTGCATAATGTATCACCTGACAGTGGACTATCGGTATCAGTGGCCTCCCCCTGTGGCTTCCTCCCAGTCTGACCTCACTTCAAGGCACCAGCTGCATAGCCACAACTTTAAAATGAGTTGGACAAGCAACAGTGTTGAGTGTTGACAGAAAGCCACAGTTAATGACTTTAAACTGTAGCCTAACAGTTGATAATCCATCTAACTAGTCATGATCAAACATTAATCCTTTCGGTGGATACAAATTAGGCTACAGTAAAACTTTAAAATATCATCATGCATCTACTATAGCTCAAACATGATAAAGGAAATCATGTATTTATGCCACAGTTGACAACAAAAAAATACCATGAAGCACGGTGAGATCACTAAACTCACAATTGAAGGCACACTGTCGAAATATTATAGAAATAGTTTTTCAGTGAGTGATTTGTCGTTAGAGAGACATACGACTGTGTGTGGCGACTGGAGGGAACGGCATTTGTTTTGTTTTCCCATCTCTGGTTTGGCGTTTATAGTTGCTGGGAGCAATCAGCATCGCACCGTAAACACAAAAACATTTCGTGCAACAGCCTACCTAATTCTTCCGCCTGGTCTCCGGTATCCACGCGCTTGTGTATTATTTCCTCGCCGCCGTCCCAAGTGCAAATTGGGTGAACCTAAAATTTCAAAATGGACCTCGTTGAGATCTTCAGCAACTTCACGAAATAATTTCTGTCGCTGGAACTTGCGCCGAAGTAGGTCACCAAACTCTGACCGAGCGTTTGGCAATATGGCTCAGCACGCGCGGACACCACTGGACTAGTAATAAAGTCAAGCTGGCGGAGTCCCGGCCGGTTCCCGGTGACGGCTGACAGGCGCAAGGCGACAGAGCGGAGATGCTGCTGTCAGTGTGGCTCCTCATCATCCCTCAGTCCCTTCCCTTCCCCCTCCTCCACCCATCCTTCCTTTCCCTCTCTCTCCCTCCCTCTATGAACCGAGCTATTTATAAAGAAGCTCATCCCATCATGGGCTTTTCCCGCTCACACCACCGTCAAGTGTCAACTCAACAGGCAAAGAGTCGTGTAACCTATAAGAGTCAGAAGAGAAGCATATGTAATAACAATAATGTGACGCTTTATTGGTCCTTGGGGACATTTTCTTTTCTGCTGGCTGGGATTCAGTCTTTCTTTCCAACATGAGGCTCCATATGTATGAAGGTCTCTTCACACTTGGCCACCCTGCACCCCCATACAGAGAAAACTGCATTTAATATACTCCAGAATATGTTTAGAGATAAAGTGTATGTTTCAAAATATGCAAACATTTACCAAAATATATGACATGTGTATTTGTATGGGTAGATGACATTCATTCGAAATATATTTTGAGTGGCCAATACTTTTATAATAATTTGCCAGATATATTATGTCAATGGCGCATAGCAAAGAAATGTATTTTCAGTGTCCAACCTGCTTTATTAGGAATTAATTCCATCAGCTATTATATACAAATATATTTTTTGGCCATTTTTTTTAAACATATGTTTGAATATATTCTGATGTATATGTGAAATGTATTTTTTGCACTATGGGAAATTACTGTCTTTTATGATAATTGATAATCAAATGCATAAGAGGGTCCCATTAAAAAACAATCCTGGCCTCAGTGAGAAGGGACACTGGGCACCTAAGAACATAGAACCAGAAAAAACTTCACAGCAGTAAGGTTATTTAGGGCTAAAAAGTACCCGAGTTGCATGAACTAGAAGCACCTTTTCCCCACTTACTACGCTCAAGACAAGTTGCACAAGTTGTCGAAGCTGAATATCTGGCAGCTGCACAAACTTCAAGCTTGTGGGACCTCTTTTCCTCATTGGTATTCAGCACAGCAGCAGGGTGTCCCTGGGGGATTCTGCTGGGCTCCTTTGTATGTGTGGGTCTCTGTGTGTGTGTGTGTGTGTGTGTGTGTGAGAGAGAGAGGGAGAGAGAGAGAGAGAGAGAGAGAGAGAGAGACACAGAGAGAGAGAGGGAGAGAGAGAGAGAGAGGGAGTGGGGTACCCTGACCCGCAGAGTTCAGGCAGAGACAAAGCTTTCTTTTGAGGCCCGGCCCTCAGCCTCACCACTGGCTTCACGCAGAAGCTTCCCAGGAAAACAGATCCAGCAGAGAGCAGCTGTGTTCAAAGTGTTACTTAGACATGTTGACTATACTTCATTACATTAAATGTAAATGCAGAAACTGATAATATAATTACTGGATCATGTAATAACTTGCCAAAATGTCATAAATATGACCTTCCAAATGAGCCAAAAATGCCATAAAACCTGTTAATGCAATAAATTAACAAATAATGTAATAACATCAGAGCGATTATTAGCCTACTTTATAAGGGCTGTAACGTATGCATTAATAACACTGACTCATACTGAAATAATCTGAGTTATTATATTATTCTTACAAGCTATTACATGTTTAGTGAATATAATTATTAGCCTACATAATCAGTTAAAACATATTTTACGCCCCTTATGAAGTTATAGCTGGATAATGTAAAAATGTGACAATGCTATTACATTATCCAGCAATTTATTATATAAACTGGTTTTATTACATTTTCAACTCAAGGGACATTTTATAAAAGTTGTTACATTATCCAGCAGTTATTATTATCAGTTGCCACATTGAAGATGCATCATGTGTTGGAATAAAAATAAAAACAATTTGCAAAAGCAGTGTATATATTCACCAGAATACTGTGTATGAATACATCGGCTATCAGGCTTAGAAGTAGAGAGGCAGCAATCATGGATCCATTTTGTACCAAAACCAAATTTAACAATTCAGGGAGGCACTCTTCTGCTGTACATGAGGGGGTAGATGGGATAGTTATCACTGATCACAGGCTGATGTTCTCTGGAGAGAGCTGCTACTACAAGCAGTGTGATTCGCCACATCAGAGACATTCACTCAAATATAGCCGGAGAGAATCATAGACATACACAAACCCTCTGTTTCCCTCCCTCACTCTCTATCTGCCTTGCTCTTAACTGCACACACACACACACACACACACACACATAGACACAGATAGAGACGCAGAGAGAGTGAAAGACACACACACACACAGGCATACACACAAAGTTGTTATTTCTTGCTCTAGCCAGACGTGTCATGTCTGATCACTACCTGTCATGTCATTGAAGCAGCTCTCACACCGCCATTTCCCTGTCAAAACTTTGCTGGGTGTGTGTGTGTGTTGTGTGTGTGTGTGCATGCGTGTGTCTTGCGAATGTGACAGAGAGAGAACGAGAGAGAGAGAAAGAGAGGGGGGGAAGTGCTAGAATTGGGAGGCAATTTAATTTTCCCCTAAATTTCTCCCCCCCCCCCGCTCTCCTCCTCCTCCTCCTCACAGCATGAAAAAAAGCATGATGGAAGTGTTAATCTAAACTTTGCCATTCTAGACTTTCAGAGCGTTGTTATCATTAGAAAAGGTGACTCCCCCGACAAGTATTATGGTTTTCATAAAGACCTCACACTGAGAGGGCACGAGGACAGGCCAGGTCAGTGTCAAGCAGGGATATTAGATTCATATTTTATATGAAGAGTCTATTTCATAAATGTGGGGACTTCATTTAGAGGAGTAACCTCCTTCCCCTGAGTCTTTTTCCTCTCATCCACCTTCGCCATCTGCTTTATTACACAGCATTCACTCTCATCCTCCATAATTATGCTCCTTGGTATTATTTGACACATTGTAGATGGGCAATTTTGTCTGAGACTTTCTGGTTTTTGTATGCTATTTTCAGTGCATTACATCTACTTGTTGCTGTTATTCTTGGTTCTCCTTCATTTTGGCCAGAAACATTGGTCATTCTCCACAGTGTCCTGCTTCATTTGAGATCTGTCAGAATCAATTCCTTATCATGAGTATATGAGGACACCTTGTGGACATTTGCTGACATTGTTTCCATTTTTGTCCAGCCTTTACAGGACAGGGCAGAATTGGGGAATATGGTTCAATAAGGCTCAGTATATTCAACTGGATGTGACATGATCAGATAAGCAAATTCAGTATTTTCTGATGGGTATCCCAACACACACACACACACACACACACGCACACACACACACACACACACACACACACACACACACACACACACACGCACACACACACACACACACACACACACACACAGATATAAGACACATTTTTTTTACTGGGCTTTTTATTGATTTTTCTCCTTCAGCTTTAGTTGTTCATCATAGCCTGAAAATAGAAACAGACAGGACAAAGATTCAGTCATCAGTTATAAACTGCTCCTTCACAACAAAACCTAATGAGCGTTTGTGTGTGTGTGTGTGTGTGCGTGTGTGTGTGTGTGTGTGTGTGTGTGTGTGTCCTTTACCTGGTCGATCCAGTCATTGAAGGCGGAGACGCGGGTGAAGACGGTGGGCTTCTTCTCGAAGTTGCAGCCAAGGCCAGAGACGAAGCTGGCGATGCCGTGGACTTCCCAAGCTCCCTCAGTGTTCTTGCAGTTCAGAGGGCCACCGGAGTCACCCTGCACACAGCAAGGCAAGGGGAAGCACTTAAGGGCACATGTTTTATTCATCTGCTGGAGATATTGATACACTGGCAGGGCACCACTACGAGAGTCACAGTCACAAACGCTTTTTTTCGCCCAAGTACAATGGCGAGACAGGGAAAGTGACCTGATTAATTGGTGCTGACACAATACAAGACAGTTACACAATACAGGACTGACACACTGGGGTACAGAACAAAACAGAGTATAGGACCTCAGATGTTGTACAAACAAGACATACTGTATGACATTAAAGCATGAAGACACTACAAGTAGACGTTCAGAGCAGAGGAACTGTTCCAGCTCTGTTCTATTCTCTAATCTGCATTCTATCCCTCGAGTAGAATTAAAAATAAAGCAAAAACAAAGGGCATGAATAAAAATTAAACGCATTCTTCTCCCACTCTTTGACTGCTTGGACAGGTTTGCCCTTGCATGCCCTCTGCTTCTCTCTCTCTCTCTCTCTCTCTCTCTCTCTCTCTCTCTCTCTCTCACGCTCACATGCAGACACACACACGCTACAAACTCACGTTGCATCCAGCCACGATGCCGTCCCCGCCGGCGCACACCATGGTGGTCCTGACAGCGATACCCCACCAGTCAGGCTGGGAGCAGGTGGCATGGTCAGCCACAGGCATCAAAGCCTGCTGCAGCTTATCAGCAATGGGGCCTCCGGCTAAAACACACACAGGCAGAGTCTATTACCATAATCCACATACACTAGACGTCTGCCAAACATGCCGTACAGCATTTCTGCAGGCGCCGAATTCACCATCCAACCCGAAGATTTCAATTTAGGAGCGACTCCAAAAAGTTTCTGCTAAAAATCTACTGTATGGCATTTTTCACCCCACCCCAACTGGAGATTTCCCTGTTTAATCCCTATCATACTCACAACACACACAGCCAGGTATAAATTCAGACATTACACTGCACACCAATTGTGCGCTATAATGGCCAATTAATGAAGGCTTTTCAGAGATGCTTAGGTAAAACAAACACAACAATAGCCTGCCCCCCACCCTCCACCTTGCACACACACCACAGCCTCCCACAAGCATTGACTTACTGTACAGCCTGCCCCATCCGGTGATGTAGCAGGGGTAGAGGTTTTGCAGCACAGTGCCAGCAGCGGGGATGCAAGCCAACTGCACCTGGTCACTCAAAGTCACAGACTCAGACAGCTTGATCAGGGCAATGTCGTTACTGAGAGAGAGACACACACAGAGAGAGGGAGAGTGAGAAAGGGGGTAGAACTGACAGGCAATTTAAATTTTTCCTCCAGAGCAAGAGAGAGAGAAAGAGAGAGAGAGAGAGAGAGAGAGAGAGAGAGAGAGAGAGGCAGATGAGATAACGAGAGAAGGTAATGGTTGTTTTTTTCCCATCGCACCAGCACAATCTGTATTTTTCCCCTCTTTCTGTGTTTCATCATTTTTATATATGCAAATAAATAAACCCTATACTCCAAACTCCTATCTTATCTCTCCAATTTTCCACTGTGGGAAAAAGTTTCCGCTGTGGAAAAAAGGTGATTCATTATTGGTCTTACATGGATCAGTCGCGCAGACTAAGTGCCCCGCAGGCTGCGGTCACACTTGAGGGTGACCAAGATGGAGTGTGCACTCTTATTTTAATGAGGCATATTGGTTGTATTATATAGTGCACTGTGGGGAGTGAGGAGAAAGGAAAGGAGAGGGGAGGTGGATGACTTGTGACAAAAGTCATGAGTTGGATTCCACCAACAATATTGTTAAATAGATGGAATATGCACCTCAATCCACTTATCCACCTTGACACCTCTGAATAGAATAGATTGTGATGTGTTGTATGTGATAGCAGGCGACTTGACCCGCCTATTGTAACGCACAGTGGGGCTCGTCTTACCCGAGGGCCACCAGGATGGGGTTCCACTTCTCATGGACGATGATCTTCTCTGGCAGGATGGCCTTGGAGCCAGCCTCCTCCACCACCAGGTTGTATTTGCCAACAAACACCCTGTAGGACAGCTTGGTGCTGGGGAGCAGAGGAGAGACAGTTTGGGTGCCGACAAAGCCAGTCAGAAGACTCGGTGCACAGTTGAGCGATTTGATTAGTTCAGTCTGATGGTGTGATTAGTGCTGGTGGTAAGGAGGGGATTTCAACTGTGAAGCAGTCCAAATGACCTTGGGTGTACTTGTGCATTATGTGTTGTGTGTGTGTGTGTGTGTGTGTGTGTATATACATATGGGTGTGGTACTTTGATTCCTGTTAGAACCCGTTTGAGTTTTGAGACCTTGGGGGACATGGGAGTGTTAGTAGTTATGAGGTAAGAAAGCAGCTAAATTACTTTCGCACAGATCAGGCACAAAGCGCAGCCTTTCTCTCTCCGATACAGATTGCAGAGAGCTAGCTCCCTATGCAGTAATATGCATGCCTGCACGCACACTCACGCACACACACACACACACACACACACACACACACACACACACACACACACACATGAAGGCACACAGTAACACACAAACAAACAAAGAATTAGAGCACATTTATGAGAAGTGAGTTCATTTTGGCCGACCCTCACTTCTACAAGGGCCTAGTTACAGTTGGGATTTGGGATTAGGGTTCAGGTTAGAATGAGGATTAGGTTTAGGTTTAGATTAAAGTTAGGCATGTACTGGATGAATATAGTCAATAGAAGGTGTGTGAATGTGAGCATGCAGAAATTTGTAGATGTATGTATTGGTGGTGGTGTTTGTATGTGTGTGTGTGTGTGTGTGTGTGTGTGTATGCAGGTGATTTCCTCTGCTGCTCTTACTTGATACAGTGAGCAGCGGTCATGACCCAGTTGGCAGCAATCAGAGATCCTCCGCAAGTGTGCCTCCACTCACCGTCCCTCTCATACTGCAGAGAGATCTGCAGACAGAGAAGGGCGACAGAAGATGGACAAAGGAGAAGAGATGGGTGGTGGATAATGTCAGTGGATGACATAGTTGGCAGTTTGCAGTGTGGAAGAGGTATCACCCTCCCTATTAATTTAATTCAAAATGTGCCATCTGATTAAACAGTGTTGAATAGCCACTGGCTGTTAAATATTTCGATGGTATAAGCAGATGCAGCGCCCACAAGGTTTGCTGGTAAATTTAAAAACACAGACAGATGTGTGTGTATTAGCATACCTGCCAGGGCCAGCTGTGGGGCTTGGCATCTACTCCGTTGACCACACGGGACGTCAGGGGCTCAATGGGTGGGGTGCCGCACCCAAGGGCTGGAAGTGGAGGAGGCAGACATGGGAGAGGGAATAGTCATGAGGCGGGAGAACAGCTAAATTACTTTTGATGCACAGAGCAGACACAAAGCGCAGCCTTTCTCTTTCCGATACAGATTGCAGAGAACTAGCTCCCTGTGCAGTAATATGCACGCGTGCACACACACACACTTGCAAACACACAGTAGCACACAAACACAAAAACACACCGAATTAGAGAGTACCAGATGTTCTTACCGCTAGCAATGAGCACTGAGGCCAGCACGATGGGGATCATGTTGATTGATGCTTCTGCTAAGGGACAGCAGGACACACACTCTCTTTTAAACTTCCTACCGCAGGGAACACCCCCTCCGAACGTGGAAACACACACTCCTATTGGTCCTTCCGTCGCCTCCGGGGATGAAGACGGGCCAATGACAAAGGGTCAGTGGAACTGGGTGGCTGACGAGTCACGCAGGTGTGTTTTCTGGAGCAATTCACATGACCTTCACCTGGAGCTACATTGCACACTCCCATGTGTATGATATGTGTTTTTGAGAAACAGCTCACACGTATGCATGCACAGTATGTGTATGTTTTTAATGTGGAAGGAGCATACTAAACAACTTAACCCCCACACCATATCCACCTCAGCTTTACTCCTCTCCCTGACATGCTCTCTCTCACCTAAAACCTGGAATTAACCACTTGCATAACAGCATGGGAAGCCATCATCTGGTTTAGTGGCCTAGTTTCTGCAAAATGTGAAAAAAATAAAAGTCTCACTTACAGCCATTATAATGATAAATAACCAGGACAATCAGAAACAGATGGTGTCATTGGTGCAGAAACTATCGACAGCTACACTCAATACGACAGCGTGCAGAGTCCCACAGTATAATACTCACTCGACATTCAGTATCAATCTACATTTGGTATTATTACATGCTGTATAGTTGCTGTTGTAAAGTGAAATGTAGTGAGTGTCCAACAGTAGACCGGTCCAGTGTGCCATGAGGTAGTTATAATGACTTGAATGAACAGAACCTGAATAAGTTATGAGAGTTAGAGAACACAGACACAACTCCTGAGGCATTAAAGTGTCAGAGTGTGCAGGCCCGAGGTGACACAGGCTTGTGCAGACATTGTAAATCTGTGCCAAGATTGTGCAAAGGCTGCTCGGGTAATACTAAATAGCACGATAAAGGTTATGTTTTACGGTGCAGTAAACAGGTACAGTCAGTGCGATGGGTGGTGAGGAATAGTCTATATTTGGACACACAAAGCTCGGATACAAGGATCTTTGAGCTGTTACTGATGAGGGAATGTGAGAGCGAGTTAGGAGGAGTAGGGCTTGTTTGCAGCAGGCAGAAATCCCACTGTTATCTGTGTTATCTGTGTTATCTGTGCCTTATCTGTGGCACCATTGAAAAACAAAGCACAATATGCTGTAATAAATGTTTGAAAAAAAAAATAGAAAAAATGTTTTAAATTAACAGTATTTGCATCAGTATACTTCAGATAGTCTACTGGACTTCAATTTCTCTGCTCTTTGTTCATAAATGATTTAGTCTCCCAGCTCACCACTAGATGGGACAATTTATCTGTTTAGGCACAAAACTGAATTAAATTCTTTCATAACAGAGCAGTATTTATTGCTACATCTTTTTCATGTTTATAGCAAGAAGCCATTCATTTTCTTCATAGGTCCAAACTTTGTGCAGTGAGTTAATTAAAATGTCAATCAATCAATCAATCTGTGCAGCAAAATCAAAAAGGGGGTCAGAGAAAACTTTGAGACTGAAAATGATTGAAAGAGATCTTCATAGACCACAGAGAATCCATCCACCATAACGACAAGACAGTAAGACATGTAGCAACCCAACAGTTGAATCTATTAATATAATACCCTCTATATTGCATTTTAAAGTTTTGTTTCAATGTTTGATTAGGTTTATCATCTATAGCCTGCACAGTGGAACAAGTACATGATGGGATGAAAAAGACTTGAAAAGCAACTACAGCAACACAACAAACTTAGAGAAACTTGTTTGGTTGTGTGTGTGTGTGTGTGTGTGTGTGCGCACGCGTGTGTGCACGTGTGTGTGTGTGTGTGTGTGTGTGTGTGTGTGCACGCACCCCTGCGCGTGCATATGTGTGCTACTCTATAGTTGCGATATGCAATTAATTGAAAGCTAATTAAAATTACTCTTCAAATCTGTAAAACATTGTTAGACTTATTACAAGCCAGTGTCCATAATAGATGCCTCCGTTTCCCATTTTCTGATTAAACCTCTTGTATTCATTAATTTAGCAGTGGCCAGATGACACAACATAATGAACTGAGGTGCTGCTGAATTGATATGACTATATAGTACAGAAAAAAAGATATATAAAAATAAAATAGATTAAGTTACTGATCTCAGATAATACACTTTTTTGTTGCAATACATATGTGCCCAACCTGAAACATCATTGACCTCCTTATTGAGTTCAAACCCCTGATCTACAAGGTCTGCTCGTCACCACTGAAATATGTTTATGTACAATTAGATGCAGTCAGTCATGTTCTGAGATTGCGTCCTTAGGATGGGTTTTCCTAGTTTCATGGGTGAGCAAAGCAGAACGCTTCATCTACTGAAACCCCTCTGGGTTTGTAACAGGTGCACTTCAACATGTCTGCCCTATCAGAAGAGCAGCTGAACTCTGAATGACACTGGATGTTTACAGTGGGTTTATGTCATAGTTGGGCAGAAAACACTGGATTGGCTCCTGCCATCTGAAGCAGAAGGGAAAGAGTTCGCAATAATGTATATTATTTTGACAGGCAGTGCTGCTGGCTGCAGCCAACTGTTTGATTTTTAACTCATTTTCCTCCAGTGACAGATCTCTTCTCATCCCACACCACTGGCTTGGAGGTATGTAGTACGCACAGCAGGGCGGCTTGGGAAGGATTTGGGATGGTTTGAAGCCTTAGCCCAATATTTAGCCTGTACTGAGGCCAGCATGGCCAATATTGTTGAGCTTTTTGTCTTCTAAAATTGATACAACTGTATTTTCCAGTGCACGCCTAATTTACCATAGGCTAGACCAGGCAGTTTGCCCTGAGCTGCAGGGCTGAAGTAAATCCAACCATCAGCTGTCAGCTGCTGTTTTGCTTTCGTCTTTATCCTTCAAGCTGGCTGAGGTTAACAGGTTTTTGCTGCTATCAATCTTGGGAGATTTTCCTTGTCTTCACTAAAGATCTGAGGGTTGGGGTTAGGGTTAAGGTTGGTGGTGCCGGTTAGGCTAGGCGAGGCTAGGTAGATTAGGTAGGCCTGTTGTGTCTTTTCAACATGCTTTGTTCTGTGTTGCAAACTGTATTGCATCATTTTGTGACTGATTGTTGATTACTTAGATCTAGGTAAGCTTGTTCACTGCAAAGTCCTTTGTGATGAAGGGCTGTATAAATAAACTTGATATGACTTGACTGGTCTATTTGTTTAATTCTTTTTAATCTCTTTGTTTATTGTCATTTCAATCAGGGGAAACTACAGTAGGTTTATGAATTCAGAGCTTTATTGAACAAACATTGATCAAACTTTGGCGTACACTCCTTATTCGATTATGGGGAAGAACCCCATAACGGGCCAGAAACAATAAAACCCCCGACTGGATACATCACCACACTAAATGGAGCCTTGATGCTGCTGCTGGTGGGACGCAGATCAGCATCAGCATCGGCAGCTGGAATGACAGCGAGATACAGGAACAGCTGATTAAGGTGATAAAGACTGTACTGTATTGCGATTGGTTCCCGCATGGGCGAGAGAGAGAAGGTGTGGAAACGTTTAAGCTTAGACGACTGGATGGAACCAAAATGGGCTGCCTTCTTGATATTTAAACTGATTGGATAATAGAAGGCAGAGAAAAAAGCAGGTCTTTCTACAGGTCTTGTAGTACAATCTTTGATTTTGAGTGGGGCAGCCTGTGTCTCAGGCAGGTAGTGGTACTGTAGTATAGACTGCCTCACTACATGCTGTGGTGTGGTAAGAATTACTTTACTGATCACCACTTGACCTCATGTCCTTCCACTAATTTGGCCTCCCTGGCATTTGTGCCTAGTGTTCTGTGTGCTTTTTACACTGCATGCTTGTGTGTCACTTGGGGTTCATAGTCCATCTGGATAGTATCTCCCCTGTGGTCAGATGACTGCGCCTTTGCCCTTTTCTGTGTCTAGTCTATCACCTCAATTTGCCATTCATTGTTATTTTGAATTAAAATTTTACCCAATAAATTCTATCTTTTGTCTCAACCTTATTCCGTTTAATCTCTCTATCCAAAATGTGACTTTCAATAAAGTTTAAAGTTTATATATTCTTTTGAACTAGAATGATCTTTTCCACAATTGTCAAACCTGTTACTGTCATTTAGTGTCTGTTACTTCAGAGCAGTTTATCACCTCTTTGAGTGTCTTCCCTCTCCTGTGCTATACTGCAGGAAGAGCTGTCATGCAATCAGATAAACATATCTGCATATACAATCATGTTTTTAAAGTTATCCCTAATGGTAGAAATTATTCAGTCTTGGAAGCACAACAATCTTTCAGATCCTGCCACCCTGCTGTTTAATGCAGGGTTATGGTTATGGGAAACATGGGAAGTAATGGAATTTGAAAATTGTGTTCATCAGGCCTTGAAACCTTGAAAGGAAATTGATGCATAACTAAATAGTGTTGGTTGGTCCATGGAAATGTCTTCGTAATTTTTTAAATTTATTTATGTTTATAAAAGCAGCCATACTTAGATCTAGTTACCTTTGAAGATTAATATGCCCAAATATTCAGTTTCTTGACTGCATAGATCCCAAGAGACTGTTGCAGTTGGCCCAAACAAGGCCTGCAAGCTACTCAGCAGAAAGCCTTGTGACCATCAAATCAGCTAGTAATAGATGTTGATAAAATTTGGTCATAGAAACCTTTCTGTAATAGGAAATGTTATGGAATTTGATTGGCAAAAATGTGTAGGACCCCAATTTATAACACTTTAACAATCAATTAAAGCAAACATCAACCTCATAAATGAAACAACAAAGAAACTTGTTTAACAAGTAAAACAAGATAAAAGGCAAAAAATAGTGGAATAGAATAAAATTATAAGTAGAAGTAAAAGTAAAAGCAAGTCTGTAAAAATAAGTTTTAAAAAGTGATTAAAAAGAAGATACTGATTCTGCTCCCCTCTGTTCCTCAGGCTGCAGATTGGCTCATAGGGGCTTAAACCTGCAATAGCGATTTCAGACCCTATAACCAGTCCTTTCAACTCTTTTCTAAAGCTTGTTGTCAAATTCAGTAGTAGCTTAAAAAAAAAAAAAGGAAAAGCGGCGCTCTCCCCCTCCCATTCCTGAAAAATGTCTGGTAGCCTAACGGCGGAATCGATGAAGCGAGCGAGTAAACTTTTACAACTAGTAAACTTGCTACCTACCTCTTCACTTGTCATTGTGGGACATGTGACCTTCAGCGGGAGAAAAATCTGGCAAAGCGAGACTGGTAACCGGCGACAGTTCTCCGTAGGTAGGCTACGTTTATTTTAGCCATTAACCTTTATGCACGGTTTGTCCTTAAGGGCTTCCGTCGCCCAGTAGTTTTACTGTGTTTACAGTTACAAAATGTGTTGCTCTAGTGGTCGGATAATCGCTTAGTGTGGCTAGATCTGTGATATGGAGCTAAACATAATGCTTCAAAAGTCTTCATTCATTCATTCATTCATTCATTCATTCATTCATTCATCCATCCATTCATTCATCCATCCATCCATTCATTCATTCATTCATTCAGTCATTCATTCATTCCTCAATTCCCCAGCTTGCATAAGGGCATAAAGTAGAGAGACACCTTGGACAGTTCAGCAGTCCCTCCCAACAGATATCAGTTTAGAGATACAGGAATCATAATTAGAGATACCTGTTAGAATAACATAGTTTAGCTTTAAGCTTAGCTTTCATTGAATTAATTTAATTGAATTGATTGATGATTGAATTAATGATGATTGAATTAATTTGCAGATCATATTGAGATACTTAGCAGCTTTATAATTTGTTTTGTTGTTGACAGTAAATGTCAGGCATGTAGTTTCAGGGCTATGGAGGTTATGTTTGTTTGATATTAATTGGAGCTATCTTGGTCTAAATAAATGCTTCTGCAACTATTGGTCAGAATTTCGTCAATTGTTTGAATTGTCAATTCAAACCAAAAAAATCTGTAAAATTACTTTTACCACATTTAAGGCTCAATCTGTAATTTCAGTATGTTAAACTTTGATACAAAGACAATAAAATACAAAATAAGAAAGTAATTTATGGAGGGATTACTTTACGTTTATGAGGATTTAAGTAAAATAGTATTTTTGATAAAACAGGTCTGTCTTTCAGGTTAGAAAGGATAAAGCAAGTTTCAAGTCAAACATATTTAAATATATCCAGAATCCAAATATGTGTTAACAATGACTTTCGTCATGAAGCGATGGCCACTGTCTTCATGGATTTCAGATTTCACTTTTCATCAGAGACCCATAATATATTCCACAATACAGTAGTGTTAGTAGTGTGATTAGAGCCTGGATTTACTGCCTGGGACTGGGAAGGAGCCAAGGGTTCAAAGGTTGTCCTGATGCGTCCTCAGGGCTTGTTTAAATCCTCGCCGTTTTTCTGAACAAATCCACAGGAGCACCAGCCATGTCCAAGACCACAGTGCCCCAGACACAGAGCGGTGAGTAGATACACATTCAGAAGCGCAGCCAGATGGTGAGCGCATATGCATCTGTGTAAACACTGCACACAATTAACAGGATGAATTGGGACTGAGCTAAAGATGGTATTTTTTGCTTTAGTAGATTGATTTCATTTGTATTTTCTATCAAAACATGAATGTGAGGCAAAGATACAGATGTTTAATTTGTGAGATTATCTGAGATAAATGACATGTGAATGGAAGCCATGTAAAGCTAATAATTGGTCGCATAAGTAAGTGTAAGTATAAGGACTTTGTGTTTGCGACAGTAAAAAACACTAAAAACACAGAATATCTTCAATCAATCAAGCTCTAAAATCAGATTCCTCTGGATGAACACATGGCTAAACCTATGACTATATGATTGATAATTGAGTAACTGTTATACTTTTGACTACCCACACACACACACACACATACACACACGAACACACACATGAACACACAAGCACACTTAGATACTGTAGCTTTCTATAGCTTTTTGTTGTTTTATCTCTTAATTTCCTGGTGCAGTCACAATGTTATATTGTTGCATTTCACAAACAATCCTCCTGAGATATCCGCAGTAGCATTCATCTCATCTGTTGCGTTGCGGTTATGATAAGACGTGCCGGCATCTTCTATTGTTCCTTCTCCAAGGTCTCCTGTTGCAGGAGAGATGGTGAAAGAATAGACAGGATGTCTCATTAACAGCTTTTAGCCAAACTCAGCTGTTGTTACCTAAAAGAATACAACTGATTAACAGGTCCCTACACTTTTGTAATTAACAAAACTGAAATTAGGGAGCTCTGCAAAGATGACAGCCAAGTCAAACATGTCATTTACCTGTATATCCACATATTTCTGGTACCATGAGGGAAAACGGTTCATTAAAGCAATAGCTGTTATAAATAAAATACAGTTGCAGTTGTGATTATTTGAAAACCAAAGATAAAAAAGCAACCTGAAGCTATTATCCACAACAGTTCTGAGCTCATCACTGTCACTACAGTGTTTTCAACAGACTCAATTTCGAATGCAGCCCAAAGCCCATGAAATACCCCCTAAAAATGACAATACACATTCAGATATTAGTCGCAGCGCTGCAGTAGCAAACATACCCAATCACAATCAAAACTCACAAAGTCAACATTGTAAGAGATTGTTAAAGTATATTGCAGTATCTGTCAATTGCACACCCCCTCTTATTGCACATTCCCCCTTTTATTGTGCGTTGTACTAGTATCACGGGAATGAACACATTTCTGGCTCCGTTGGTTGGTCGCAATAACAATTCACATCGTCAGCCCACTCTGCTATCGGAACCTATGCTCAATATGTGGCTCAGTATTGAACCTCAGCCATGATCTGCCTTTGCTAATCACGTAACTCTCATATGTTTTACAATCTTCGTTATGTGTTGACTGAGGTAATGAGCAGGGTGTGCACATTGGATAACAGATAATAATAATAATATATGATAAGATACAGCAGTAGACAGTGTAGGTGTCATTCACAGTACAACACCCTGGAGAGCCAGGTGTCGAATTACATAATGACTTCTACCATGTAATGGCTTGTGTTTATCTGGCATAAGCATTTTTTAAATTGCCTGTAGGGTGTATGGTGGAGGTGTTGATAGCTTAAAGTGTAGTTGACGAGTTGTGAGGATCCTTAAGGTGAGAAATTATGACCTTTTATAGCACAATTCTCTCAAAATCTGTTTCTCCTGTGAACAGATCTCCTTGTTCCTTCACCATTGTTAGTATTGCCCCGATTTAACCCGGTTGATAACCTTTGTGTCGATGTTAGCTGGTCAGATTTACATATACAGTCTTAAAGGCTGAATTGTAATTTTTTATTTTTTTTATTTTTCATGATCAACCGTTTTGAGATAACACGCCGCCCTGACCTCGTCATGAACTTCCCACATTCACACTCGTTCAAAGTTCCAAAGCCATAAAAATGGATCACAGAATTACGGCACCACACTAGCTTGTATGCATGTCAGAGCTCATCTGCCTGTGTGTGTGTATGTGAGAGAAAGGGGGGTGGGGGGGTGGGGGGGGGTGTTAGGGGTGGGGCTGTCGGGCCAATCATAGTTCAGCTACAGTTCAACTACTGCTCGCTGTCATGGGTGTATCTTATGATTGCCATTCTGTTTTATTTCCATGGACTTTACAATGTACTTTAATCAAAATTCAACCATTCAGTGATTCCCCCCCTCCCCTCCTCCTCCCTCTCCCCTCCTCCCCTCTGTCAGCACCCAGCAGGCAGCGGTGTCCGCAGGCCAAGGGGCTGGAGAGCGTGGCTCCGCTGCTGCAGTCTGTGGAGGAAACCCCCGGGCCGATCCCCACCACCGTCAAGGGAAACATTCCCTCCTGGATCAATGGGAGCTTCCTGAGGAACGGACCTGGGAAGTTTGAGTTTGGGAAAGACAGGTATTTGCATAACAAGATCTCCACAGAGGAAGAAAAGCAACATGCACAAACCTATACAGCACATGACCGCACTCTCTCTCTCTCTCTCTCTTCCTCTCAACCTCAAACCACCCTGATGACAAATGAATCACTGTGTGCCACTTCTTTCTCAGATACACCCACTGGTTTGACGGCATGGCCATGATGCACCGGTTCCACATACATGAGGGCAATGTCACCTACAGCAGCCGCTTCCTGCAAAGTGACTCATACGTCCAGAACTCAGAGAAAAACCGCATTGTGGTGTCAGAGTTCGGGACGCTGGCCATGCCCGACCCCTGCAAGAACATCTTCGCACGCTTCTTCTCCCGCTTTCAGATTCCCAGTATGTGTGCCGCCTTCAGTGTGTCCCCATGTGTAAACGATTTCCTTTAATTTCAGTTCAGTTCAGCGTAGCATAACGTAGCGCAGGCAGTGCCAAATGTATTATTAAACAATTCAATTCACTTGTGTATATAGGTAAGAAGGCAGCTATGCCAGATTATTAGATTACTAGAGGCAAAGAAAGCAGTCTAAGAAACAATCATTTTCTCTCAACTTTTTTCTTGAACGCTCGTGTCCTTGACTATGTGCTGTACTTTCTACAGCTTTTGCAGCCTAATTAATGCTGGTGTTATATCATGTTGTATTTTCTAAAGAGGTAAAAGGAGCGAGCGCCAATATTTTGGTGTGTGCACAAGTGTGTGTGTGTGGGAAAGATTGAGCTGAAGCATGATATAAAACTGCAGAAAGAGTAAAGAGAAACAAATTTGAACAATGAATCTTTGCTGAGGCACTATATTCAAAAATGATCCTGATGTGTGTTTGTGTGTACAGAGGCCACAGATAACGCCAGCGTGAACTTTGTCAAGTACAAGGGAGACTATTATGTCAGCACAGAGACCAACTACATGAGACGGATAGACCCACAGAGCCTGGAGACGAAGGAGAAGGTAGACTCATCACACTCTCACCGTATGAAGCTGAGTAGCACCAAGCCTCTTTTGGATGCAGATGCTCTTAAACAGCTGGAGGATGAGGATGAAGGAGACGGTTGATGGTGATGATAGTGGCAAGGACAACAAAGATGATGTGTTTTTTTTTTTTTTTGTCCATTTAAGGTGGACTGGAGTAAATTCATCGCTGTCAGCTCCGCTACAGCTCACCCACACTATGACCGTGAAGGAGCCACATACAACATGGGCAACTCCTACGGCAAAAATGGTATCCTTCCTTCCTTCCTTCCTTCCTTCCTACTACCAGTCAAAAGTTTGGACACACCTGATTGAATGTACTATGTTTTTCATTATCTTAAAGCCTTTTTGATCTAAAGGCTTATGCTTGAATGCTTGAAATTTGTTTCTCAGACAAATATAAACAGTGAAGTTGATGCCTATGTGTGAATTTCTTTCCAAAGCCTTTGCCTTTCCATCAAGGCAAAGGGTGGCTACTTTAAAGAATCTAAAATAAAAGATAGTTTTGATTTGTTTAACACTTTTTTGGTCACTGCATAATTCTGTTTGTGTTATGTCATAGTTTTGATGTCTTTACTATTATTATAAAATGTGCAAAATAGTAAAAAATAAAGAAAAAAGCGTGTGTCCAAACTTTTGACTGGTAGTGTACCTACCTACTCATTACATGTCTGTATCTTTGTATGTTAACTTGTGGAAATCATTCTAACATAACATTCTGATATCTGTTTCTGTCCCTCAGGTTTCTTCTACAACATCATCCGTGTGCCTCCTCCTGAGGAGAAGGCGGAGAAGGATGCAGAGGATCTGAGTGGCGCAAAGGTCATCTGCTCCATCCGTGCCGCCGAACCCAGGAAACCCTCCTACTATCACAGCTTTGGTGAGATAGCTTTCCAAATATCGAGCGGCGCGCTTTTTGCCCGATCCATATCTGAGTTGTCTGATGGCTTAGAAGTCCCTCTTTAACCTGTCTGCACCGCTTCATGTAGTGAAGTGGATTTAATAGGTGAATTTAATAAGAGATCATAGCTTTTTTGCCTGGATTGACATGGTGAGTCATTTCATTTCAAAGAGCAGGTCCTAATTTCTGTGCGCTCAGTGTATTTCTTAATTATTAATTTGGGTGTCAGTCTTATTCCGCTTCTTTTTGTCAATTTCAGCCTCTTTGTCTTTCTGTTCAGCTCTCAGTATCTGTCTCCGCTTATAGCTCTGCCTCAGTCACACTGGCTCACACACAAAAGGACACACACACTCTCTCTCCCTCTTTCTCTCCCTCTCTCTTTCTCTCTCTCTCTCTCTCTGTCTCTCAAAAAAACCCCACACAGACCTTTATGTCTGTTTATCATTGTCAACTTCTTTTTCCTGTCACCAAAGACACATCCTCAACTTTTTAGTTTTCTCCATCTTTGTCTGTAACTCTGAGAGAGCTGTTACTCACATCTGTTGGGAGACAAAACAAACAATTTGTGTGTGCATGCCTGACATGGAGTTGTTAGCTGTATTTTGTTGTTTGTGCTTCTGCTTGCATGTTTATGTGTATATACACGTGCGCGCATGCACTGTATTTGTTTGCAAGTTCAACGTACTGCATCAATTCCCACATCGTATCACAATCTTGTCTAGCAGACCACCCTCGCTCCGCCAGACAGTCTGGCACCAAGAACCAGGGGACCATATAATTCAAATTAGTTTATCCCTCCAATCACACACCTAAATATAGAGGCACGGCTCCACCAGATATTCTAAATTTAAAGGTGTGTGCATGTGTGGGAGTGTAATTTGTTCAGTGTTTCATGTATACAATACATTCCCTCTCGTCTCCAGTCATGTCGGAGAACTACATCGTGTTCATCGAGCAGCCCATCAAGCTGGACCTGCTGAAGTTCATGCTGTACAGAATCCAGGGCAAGAGCTTCCACAAGGTCATGACCTGGGAGCCCCGCTACGAAACCATCTTCCACCTGGTCAACAGGCACACCGGCGAGGTGGGTTCACACTTGATGAGCTGACTGCACCGCCGCCGAGTTTCTCCGTGCGAAAATGTGTCAAGTAGGCTTTCCCCGCCCAGCTGCTGAATAGCCAGAACGGAACATAAAAGGAAAACTTGCAAGCTAATCTCTTCACGCATGGCGACTTTGCAAAGTTTTTTTCCTTCATTTATTTTTGATGAAGTCACACTCTGTTGGTGCAGCCCTTTCTCATACATTGTTACTCTCAATTTTCTCATCTCATTACACACCATACCCATTAAGCATACAATATCAAACTTTCATCTTGCGAAGGTAACAGCACAATAGAACAGCTGTGCTGCGTGAGCTCAAGTGTGATTTTCCTCAAATGTTAAGAAGATCAATGTATGTAACAAAATATGACAGTGACATTAAAGTCTAATGCATCCCCCCCCCCACACCCATCCCCCACTTTGGGCAGTGACTTTTTGCATTCTGTATTCTCCTCTTGGGTGATTGCACTGACTTTATGCGACATTTCAATAATAAAGTCTGCATCTTTGCCTGATGCAGCAAATCCTTGTTGTTTGTCCAAAAGCATGTGTAACCTTTAGCATTTTTTTGACATTTTGACAATTCCTGAGTCCTGATTGGTCGGTGTGATTGGTCCAATAGGAGAGTGAGGTGAGGTACCGTGCGGCACCCATGTTCACGCTGCATCAGATCAACGCTTTTGAGGACAACGGCTTCCTGGTCATGGACATGTGCTGTGGGGACGATGGGGAGGTCATCGGAGACTTCACACTGGAGAACCTCAGGAGAGACCCAGGAGAGGAAATCGACAAGGTGAATGGATAGACCGACTCACACACACATTCACACATACACACATATAGAATGTTTCGTTAGGCTTTGCAGGAATTAGTGTCAGCAATTAGTGTTGTGATCATTTAATGATATTGTGTTTGTTTGGTAATGATATATGCTTTTGAAAATGTTATAAATGTAGTATTATTAGCAGGTAGGGAGAGAGTATTAAGATATTCTACTCAAGTAGAGGTATTGTTACTTAGTGATTTTTTCTTTTACATTTATAAGTAAAATGATTTATTATGGAATGCAAAAAGGATGAAAGGACAGAGAGTTCAAAAAGGATTATTTAAAATAAAGTCCATAAACAAAGTAAACCATGAATCAACAACATTTTAGAGATATCTTAGTAGTGGTTTCTGCACAGACTCTCCCTCTTTTCTTCACCAATGCTAAAACATTGTTTAAAACTAAACAGACATGGGTTTGGATCTGATGATCTGATGACATTCACCGATTTTCCCTTGTTTCCCTCACTTACCGCTCATAAATTGGTCTGTTTCTGATGCAATGCTTATGGAGAGCCTGCAAAAGCTTCACTCTGTAATGGATGTGATTCAAAATCTAGTGAAGTATGGTACTTCAGTCAAAACATATTTGATTAAAAATAAAATTAATAACTTCAAAAAACACACAAGTACACAAAATGATAATCAGTTACAGTAACAAGAGTGAATGCAATTCATTTCTTCCACCCTTGACTATTACTTTTGCACTGCCATGTAAAAACATTATGCTGTGAATCTGTTTTTTGTATCTGTTCCCAAGGTAGCATTACATCTTTCAGTCAGAGGGCTCAGAGTCTCAAATTTTCATGTTTCTCCTGTTTCCTCTTGTCAGTTTTACAACTCATTGTGCAGAAACCTTCCAAGGAGATACGTCCTGCCTCTGACTGTGGACCAGCAAACTCCCCTAGACCAAAACCTTGTCACTCTACATTACTGTAAAGCTACTGCTACAAGGACAAGATCTGGAGAGGTAGGTCTGAACAGCGTGCAATATGTGCGTTTGACTGCGCATCACATTATCCTCAGATTTACAGAGAGGAATTAAAGAAAAAAGGCCTATAATCATGCTGAATCCAGCCCATCCACTCCCACACATTGTATGCAATTATCCAGCCTGATGAAGTCAGATGAGACACTGAAGGTAGTTTCTGCAAGATAGTAATTTCATGACTTAGAGCAGATAAAAAGGATTTCAAGTGAGAGTCCACCATGCTGTGGAACAATTGCCATTTAACTACTTATGTGTACTGTCTTACAATGAAATCACCATGAAAAGGCTCTGTCCCTGAAGCGCACACACGCACACACACACACACACACACACACACGCACACACACACACACACACACGCACACACACACACACACACACACACACACACACACACACACTGCCCAACATTTTCTGTCAGAATGACGTTCATGTGTTGAAAGAAAAGGTGATTTTTTTAGTTGTCATGACTACCTGACTGACAGAATGTCTGAGTTCCACCCAAGTGAGAGCAGTATTATGTAGCTGCTGAAAAACAGCTGCCTAAAGTGCTGCTGGCTATTTTGTGGGGGTGCCAGTACAGTTGTTGAAAACAAATAGAAACAAATGGGCCTGGAATTGGTTGGAGAAGAAATAAGGTACATCCATCTTCAAAGTCAAATTAAGAGAATTATTCTCAACTGATGTTATGCCTAGGATCCCTTGCGGGTATCCATTAGATTATTTTAGAGGATCCTGCAATATTGATTGTAGCACTCATAACAAATACAGTAGACTTGGTGATACAGTGTACAGTGTGTGTAAACACGGTCGATTTCCTTACTATGATAATTGCTGAATCTAACTCTGTAATTTTCCTGTTAAACTGTGAAAGTCTGAGTACACTCCTGATGCTCTCCTGTGAACCTGCAGGTCTACTTGACCCACGAGGAGCTTCATAATGACGAGCTGCTGCAGTACGGCGGCCTTGAGTTCCCGCACATCAACTATGCCCAGTACAATGGCAGACCATACCGCTACTTCTACTCCTGTGGCTTTGGACACGTCTTCAGCGATTCACTGCTGAAGATGGATGTCCACACCAAGGAGCTTAAGGTCTGTATAAATCAAATACCACTTAGAGAGACCTCATCGTTAACTGGGCCGGGTATTATCATGTCAAGGTTATTTGTTCTGGATTTTTTTTTTTTTTATCACTGAGAACAGTAGGTTGGGAGTTTTATTCTGATAACAAACAAAAGCGACTCCTGGCTGTGAAGCAGCTAAAGAAGTAAAAGCGATGTTTATATAATGCTCCCTGTCTAGGCGTGGCGTCATCCTGGCCTGTTCCCCTCTGAGCCGGTGTTTGTCGCTGCGCCCAACGCCACCGAGGAGGACGACGGCGTGGTCATGTCCATCATCATCACACCCAGAGAAGTCAGTCAACAAATGCAAACAACAACATACATTAAAAACTTCAACAATGACAAAACACTATATTGAGTGATATCGACATTTGCTTGTAACTGTGCACTGTCACTGCCGTTTATGAAGAAAGAAAGAGATAAACAAAGTCAGAAATAAATAATAAATACTTTCTACATATATATATTTTTTATCTTCGTAACCAGTGTGACCATACATAGCCTAGATTTGACTATGCATAGAGAAGACAAATGGTTGGGTACCTGCACAATCATACTGTGAGAGGGAGGCGTTCTGTGACCTTTTTCTTAACATAACATTATATTTAATCTGCTGTGTTTCTGTTTCAAGGAGAAAAGCACTTTCCTCCTTGTTCTGGATGCCAAGACCTTCACCGAGCTGGGCAGAGCCGAGGTCCCTGTCAACATACCATATGGGACCCACGGCGTGTTTAACGAGATGGGCTAGACATGCAACTGTGTCCAACTCTGCGGCAGAGCGCTGAAATTGAACCGGCAACCGGCCCCTCCGTACGCAGAATGTCTCTGTTGATGCAAAACTCTTGAACTGTTGGAAATAAAAAAATCCGGAGGCCTTTTGCCCCCTGGATCGTGGCAAAATCTGCAGACTCATGCTCTTTGTTTGTTCCAGCTTGATAGGAATAGGTTTATGTCCTCACTGTATGCCGCCAATACAGTTAGAAAGATGGCAATAATTTGGCGGCTAACAGGACGGGAAGCACAGCATGGCAGCAGCATACTGATACAGTTTGTCCTCTGTGTTCTTACTGTGCTCTTGTAAGATTTTGAAACATCCTTTGGGCCATGGCCAAAACACCAAGCCTATGGAGCTTACGCACAAGCGGCATAAATATTGGTTTCACTAATAATTTAGTTGGGAAAACATATTGAAAAAATAAATGAAAGCAACACAGACACTAAAATGAAATCCGTTTCCCTTTTTTTTAAAATTTGAACCCAAAGTGTTTTTGCAACATCAAGGCAATGGAAAAGCTATACTCCCAATGAGATCAGAACAGCACTTAGGATACATGAAAATGCATCAGAGGAAATTCAATTTCTGTCAAAGTAATGTGATAGAAACTGGACAATGGTCTGAAACGCCTGCAAAACAAATGGATCTAACTGGTCGATAGCCTCCAGAGAGTCTAGCAGAAGGTCAGATCAGAAACTTAGCACAGTTTATCAGCGCAACACAACCCAAAACACAGTTGACACACACATAAACACTGACATGCGGACCTTGTAGTGTGTGGAAAAGAACAGTTGCTGCTGCTTCATCATATTAAGCAGAAAGGAACTGAACATAACAGTGTTGAATTTAACTTAATTCCAGACACAGTTCTGCCAAATTTCAAGGTAATTCTTGAAAAGCAGAACACAGGCCCGATCCAGAATTTGGAGTACAGCAGGACTTGTCGCTCTACCGTCTCCCCGCACTTTATTGATGTTCATTTCATCGGCCATTTTCACTCTCACATTGATTTGAACTGATTTCTGGCTGCGCTCCTGATACAGGGACTGATGCTGTGTGAAAGCTAGTTTCTAAATATATGTATGTTTTGCTTTTTTTAACATTTCAAAATGGACTTACAGTGGAGTTACAGTGGGGAAGTTATGAAGATATTTTGCAACAGCAAGTCCCACCGTTCAAGAATTTATGAGCGCACACCGATGCCTGAACAAATGCCAGGCTGAGGTTTTAACCTTAGCTTCCCTCATTGCATAGAATATAATTAAATATACAAGAGCAGAGAGAGCTATAGTCTATTATTTTAATTATTTTAACGCTGTAAATTAACCGCAGTTATGTTTTTGTCATGTTCTCTGTTCGGGTCAGGCCCTAATATGCATGCTGTACAGGTCTCCCCAAGATACACATTAATTAGCCTATAATTCCTAATCTAATCAGTCATGCTTAACTTCTCTGTTGTGTGTGCGTGTGTGTGTGTGTGTGTGTGTGTGTGTGGTTCCGCATATGTTCAGATTCATTAGTACTCTCTCCAAAGGGCATGAACATTAGAGTGAGATACAGCGACCTTTGCCCTTAGATAAATCTTAAGCTAATTTATGTGTAAGCAAAGCTGTGAAGCGAAGCAAACCCTTATCAATTGAGGCTCGCGCCCTTTTAATTTTCTAAAGCATTATGGGATGAGGCGGTAAGCATGAGGATCAATGCCTTATTCTAGATAGTTAACATTTGGCTGTTTACGTTTCATTCACCTTGGTCAAGTTTGGATGGCATAAACAGAAACGCAGCCATTCTAAAAACACACACATGCACATTTACACACACACACACACACACACACACACACAAACACCCAGATAAACTCGCACACAGTTTGCCTCCTGCTTTATAGGCGATCGGTTTAGACTACCTGAGCTCTCATTTGACCCATGAATTCACTCTCAAACCCTTCTGCTGTCTCCCTGATAGCAAGTTATTGCTTCACTGCAAGTCTTAAGTTTGACTGTAATCCGTATCATTATTTCATATCCCATGAATTCATAATGATATCATCTATATTCACCATATTAGACACACTTCTCAGAGGCAGGGACTGATTCCCCTCAATAGTGAGAACAATGTCTCCTATATCCAGATTTGTCATTCCCTATCTACAGTCTTGAGCCATCTTGTGGGGGAACTGTTATCTGGCGTGCAGATTATGTGCATCTGTGCGTGTGTGTGTGTGTGTGTGTGTGCCTGTGCACGCGCTTGCTTGCGCGAGTACACGCATATGATTGTTTATGAAAGCGGGTAAGTGTATGTATCTGTGCGTGCATGTATGCTGGTGTTTCTCTGTGGGCTCTCTCTAATTGTACATGCAAAACACTGCCAAAGCTTTATGAAGTCAGAACGGAGCAATTAAATACCCATGGAGCGGGTGGATCGTGCAATGTCAACAAGAATAAACTCCCACCATGGACCTGACAGCCTGGCACAAAAAATGCATAGAGAGGATTTATATACTGCATTATCATGTAAAGATAATTTAGAGGCCTGAATAAGAATTCACAATGCAAATTTGGCTATTGTATTTACTGTGATGGTGGCTAATGCTTTCATCCAGTGTTGCTTTTTCTCTCTTGATTTCATGCCTTTTCAGATTATAACAAACTGCTTCTTCTTCCTTAACCCACAGATGTAAGCTTTATGCTGCATGCAATAATGCGCTACTGCTGCTTTACTGCTCCACTCCAATGAGAAATTACTTGGAAAACTCAAATTTCTTCTTGTTTTAGCAGACAGAAGGTGCAAAGGAATGGTCCGGCAACCAGCTGCTTGAAAGACAGTTTGACTTTCTGTGTTAAAAGATGCAGTTCTAGTTCTAGAGGGAATCGGCTGCATTGGCCACTGCAGCACCAATGCAGGATAAATGCAGGATACATTCATGGTGGGGGGCTTCTACCACGGTTATCTCTGTCCTCATAATGACAGGGACTTCAGACTCTGGGGGGAGATGAGAGTAAGCCCAGGCCGATACAGGCAGAATGAGGCTGATTTTGCCGTTGTAACAGCAAGCTCTTTTCCCCCTTGGATGGAAGCCTGGGCTGACAGTCAAATGTCATTATGAGCTAGTGGCCTTGCAGTTTGTCACTGTCAGGGCCTCTAAATAGAGACTTTGTTTTCAAGATTTGTAAAGATTTATGACATTCCGGGCACTATTTAAGCGATGATGCACAACAAAGTCATTTTGGTTAATGCGAAGCCACTTTGAAAAATGACAGATTCTGTGGGTTGTGGGCTTATTTCCTCCGAGCGCAAACACAATGCAAGGCATTGTGCCATTCCTTAAGTCTTTGTTTCAATCAGAGGAAACACAGATGTCATGTGAAGTGTTGGGATATTGCTGCAATGAATGATGACATTCTCATCTTCATTTGCCATCAAGTTCAACTTTGAACCCAATTCCTAAAAAGTTGTGTGGATCCACAATGAATGATGCCCTGATGTCAGCCAACAAATGAATTGGCCTATTGAATACAGATGACTCTATGTGCTAACTGACCAGAGATCCTTGCTATGACGTCAAGTAGCCAATGCACTTATGTGATAAAACAGGTGTGTGTGTGTGTGTGTGTGTGTGTGTGTGTGTGTGTGTGTGTGTGTGTGTGCGTGTGTGATCCATCATCTCATTCCTCCCAGTGTTGATATGTTGCAGTCGTAGCCTTATCTACTAGCAGTAGTCAGAGTCAACCAGGCTAAGACTTATGTGAAGATTCCCTTATGAAAAATATATATCACCGAAAAGTAACATGTCATGTATTGGTCAGAAATGTATGCGCTACCACAGAAAATCCTATAATAATACCATCGGAGATAAATAAGTACCATACACCTTACTGTAAATCCTTACAGGAATATTACAGGAATATCATGGTGATTTTTCTTTAGGGTTAACATTTATTATTGGGCCATGGTGTGATTGAGTCCTGCGTTTTCCAATAAAAGAGCCTATCAGCAGCGCCCTCTGCCGGTTCACAGAAAGTGGTCTTTATAAAGTGGTGTGATGCCAGCACACGCATGCAGAGAAAAAGAAGCGTTCACACTCTCCAAAGTCAGTCAGAGGAGCGCGCAGCTTTTGGGGAGCCAAGAAATCAGTCGGCGTTTCCCTGCACTTTCAAATGAGTTCCGCTGCCTCGTTAGAGATATTGACGTAGCCGACAGTTCATTTCACGTCAGTTTAAGGAATGTTTTAGAGGGAATTTGTCCCAAGTTAAGGGGCAATTGGAGCGGGCAGTCTGAGCCCCGATAATGCGGAGAGATCAAGTCTCAGTAGTTCGTCGATATGAACGCAGCTCAAACGGACCCTGAAAAAACTGCTTTCATGGATTGATTGATTGGTATTTAATTTTTTTGTTTTTCCACATCAGAGGATTTTCTGTTTCGTGATTAGCCTATATCCCAGAAAAACTGGTGGATTATTATTGGAAAGCGAGGATTTTCGGAGGTGCGTCCAATAATTTTTTTTTGGGAGTTGAATGAGGATATTGAATTTTTTATAGTTACGCCTGGGTCAAGGATCCGGAGAGGGAAATTACAGTCCTTTTGCAAGGTGGAAATTATAGCCTGATTGGATCCCAACTCATCTTCCTTGCCGCTGAATCCATAATGAAGTCTATGTGGATTTATATTTACATCTTTCCTCTGCTCTTAGGTGAGAAGTGAACGTGTGAAAATAAAATGTGCTATCACCATTGTATAATTATACAGGTACAATGAGTTGTAGCAATGTGAATACATCGGCATGTGTCCACTTTTCTGAAGCCGGTGGTGTTTATAAGCGCCCAAGATTATTCCGAAATGTACTTATATACAGTAAATTGCTGTTAGACGTTTGTGTTACAGCCCAGTTTTCATTGCATTATGTTTAATCGTCATCCAGCACAAAAATGAACTTGGTCTGTGCTGTTGAATCACTGAATCAATTATGTTGGACCCATTACATCGATAAAGCCTCCATAGAGTGCAAACAAAGGGCTAATTATTATAATTATAATGGCATTTTCCTGGTAGCCCGGAATCCAACTTTTAGTGAGTAAATGGTAATCTGTACGGTCTTTTCACTCACACACTGACACACTTATGTTGAGAAAATTGATCATCATCATCATCATCATCATCATCATCATGACCACCACAATCACCATCATCACTATCACCACATCATCATCATCATTACCATCATGATCTTCATCACCATCATCAACACCATTATCATCATCATCATCACCACCACCATCATCATCATCCTTATTATCATCATCTGCTTCTTGTGGATGAGCTTAAACGTCAATGTTCTCTGACAAGATTTGTCCTTCAAATTGACTGATAAGATAATTTTGCAGATGAACTTCTTATTACTCATTATTGTGTGATACTGATGCAGTATCCCTGCTGTTTAAAGCGACCACAAGGTGTCTCTCTTGTCACTTCACCAAAGGTGTCTGTACTTTGAATTGCATGAAGCTGCGTTTGAATCTTGACTGCTTTCAAGACAGCATCACCTCAGTCTCTGCTCTGTGGATCTTGCCCTGTCTACTCACCACAAGATAATTATCTGCTTACCTAGATATGGATAAAACATAATTCTTGTCTTTTTCATTTGAGATAGCTGTTCCTCCCTGATCAATTCAGTTCTTGGGTTAGATTTAATATGAGAAACTCAAATCTGCAGTCTAGTTTGTGTTGGCAGCTTCAAATGCACTAAAGTGAATGCATGATGTACGCACTGGTAAATCACTGATCACACAGTAAAAGACATGAAAATCCCTTATCTCAAAGCAAAATACATCTCTTTTTTAGTAATTCAGGAATTTAGAGGCTCCAGTCACTATGTTATGCGTGGACAGAGATATGAGACCGTCATACAAGAACATTATAGGGTTTCATTGTCTTGCTCAAGGACGCTTTTCTATGGATTGACACCGGCTGTCATGGGCGATCAAACCTGTTTATAGGTTAGACTGTTTAACTACAAGACCAGCCTGTTCCAACACGTCATAAACAATAACGAAACAAGAATGAAATCCCGCATGTTCACGTTGTGTGCTTGTGCTTACATACACACACACACACACACACACAACTTCTGAGCCCTCTTTCTCTTGACACCCCGTCCTCTTCTCCCTCTCCCCCACCCAGATGAGGCTGCAGGTTCCTGGGGGGGTTCCTCAGCTTTGTCCTTGTCCTTGGCCAGTGACGGTCCTGGAGCCACCAACACCGGGTCTGGGCCCGGTGCTCAGCCAGAATGGGTGGACTGCGTCCAGGCCAGTGACATGTGCAACCAGAACCCTCACTGCAGCTCTCGATACCGGGTGATGCGCCAGTGCCTTGTAGGCAAGGAGAAGGACTCCATGCTGGACACCAACAGGGAGTGCCAGGCTGCCTTGGAGGTGCTGCTGGTGAGCCCCCTGTACGACTGCCGCTGCAAGAGGGGCATGAAGAAGGAGCTGCAGTGTCTGCAGAGCTACTGGAGCATCCACATGGGACTCACTGAAGGTAGGAGGCAGATGGTTTCATAATTCTCAGGTACTTACCACGGTTTTAGGAGGTTAGTTACACAAAATCCACATCACGCTGCATTTAGGAGGGTGTCAGTTTTAGAATGCCTTATACAATAGCACCTTTTTGAACCGTGGCGTTCATTTTTTTGTAGAGCTACTCATGCATTTGTATGAACTTAGCACTTGCATCCACATTATGAGTGATTCTACATTATGATCCGGACACTGAGTGATTATCTGTTTCCTTCCATGTATCTGTGGGTGTGAATTTAGCCCATTGGTGTCATAACTGAATATGTATTACACGGTTCTACATGTGCCCTATGCATGTGCCTCATTAAAGGGATTGCTCATGTTCAGTCTCTTGCTATATGTATAAGTAAGATTTAATACATTTGGTTGTACAATGTGCAACAAGATACACGCACCATGTTATGATAAATAAGACGTCTGTGGATATGCAACATATGATTTTTATGGATTTTGAAACAGAGCATTCTTTATCATGTTAACTCTTTTTTTTTAAATGAACACTCCAATCTCAAGAACCGTTGTGCTCTCAAAGCAGAGATAGCAAAGATATACACCACACCCATTAATGATGCCCTGCTCCCTAATGCCCTCTTAAAGAGATGCCCAGAAACCCTCCAATGAAAAATATATGCTTTCCTGCTTTCCTCACCCTCTCTAAGGTAATGGAGCTATAATGGGATTACATTAGGTAGACCTGTTATGGTGGACCTATTGGTTTTCACCGAAAGTGTTCCATATTACCATGTTATTAGGTTACAGTCCTACGGCTCAACGGCCCTTATGTGTCCACTTACGCAGGACATAAAATAGCACTCTTGCTGAAACCTTGAAGACCTTCTGGTTTACATTGTAATACACACAGAGAGCATAAAGCATGTCAGCCTCTTGGACTGACATCGCTCAGTTCTCCCGGCCCATCCTCAAGGCTAGCAAGCACCCAATATTTCTGATTAAGAACAAGATGACGGAATCAGAAGTGCACCATGCACGATAGATTAAGTTAAGGAGAGGCTCAATCCAAGAGAGTCACATGGCCCGTGCTTACACACATGGCCCATTCCGCGAATGAAATCTCCGCTACTGATGTCAAGTGTCACGCCGCGTAAAGACGGAGTGTATAATGTACTCAGCTGTTTTGACACGTGGGCAAATGGTGAAGCTTTGCGAAGCCTCCGAGCTTTGAGCATCCTGGCGTTTTGTGATGTGATCCGTGAAGTGATGCGCCAGGCTGACTGCTCATGGCACCAGCTACACTTCATCAGACTGATGGCAGCAGAGGGTCCCTGACATGAGTTCAAGGGAAATGTAATGACACGGACGCTCCCGAGGCCTTCTGTCTCTCTCTGACTGTCTTTCTCTCTTTTTCTACCTCTGTCTCGCCCATCTTTTTCTCTTTCAAGTGATCTTTCTGTCTCTCTCTCTCTCTTTGTCCCTCTTTGTCTGTTTTAACTATCTTAATGAATGGATGCATCAGTCAAAGTGTATTTTGTGTTTGAATACACCGAACAAGTTGTCTGGCTCTGAAGGATAGAGACCTCCTCTGCCTACAGCATGTCCTTCACAGAGCTTGTGTTTCTTCCCCGCTGGTCTGAAGAACGCTTCACAGTGGTGTCCCGTTTTGGCCCTGTCGCCTTGGGAGATAAAACCCGCTTTAACACAGACGAAAAGCTCTTACAGTGCAGCTTTAATCTAATCACGATCCATTGTGCAGTCAAGCAGGCTTTTGTTAACTGGAAACAATCTGTGTATAACATCCATCTCTGGAAACAAACACGAAAGGCCGAATCCCAACAGACCTGCCCGAAATGCTGCTAAACCACTTTAAAAATCGTTTGTGGACAAAACAGGAAGGTTTCGATGCAGTCGTTGTGCTAGATGGCATCTAATGTAGCCTTGAAAGTTGTATTTTACATTTGTTAATGTAGAGAGATCAAGAGAACAAGAGTAAGAGAGAGAGAGAGAAAGATAGCAAACGCTGGAGATCAAAGGAAGAGGAGTGAGGGCAGGGAGAGGGAGAAAAGGTGAAAAGAGGGCAAGGAAGACAAGCAGACAGACAGCAGAGGACAGAGAGTGCCGCATGTTACTGTTATGCTGTGTGAAGAGTGGTGTCTGGCTGTTGGATTGAGTGCAAACTCATTTAGCCACTTTGTGTGGTGGGCACTTTGCATGGAGGACCACTTCGCTGTGACCCAAGGCCACTGCACAGTGCAGCCTGCCCATATGGAGTCTCACCCCTGCCAGGACATTACTGCCAGAGAAGGTGTGCGGCTTATGGCTCTGTTGACATGGGGAAGGAGGTTGGCCCGCAGCTTTAGAAGACAGGGGTTTGGAAAAACAAGAGTAGTAGGCTGGACCATTGTATCTGTGAACTGATGTTTACCTACTTCATGTTGACACACTAAATGTGATTTAAAGCGCCATTCATGCTTTTGAAATACTGAGTGGGCTTGTTAAATCTTAATGTTTGGGTTTGCAGCGGAGTATTTGAATAATCCACATGGGCTAAAAAACAGGATCAAAGCATTGTTGTGTTGCATTATTTTGCAATCCATACAATCAAATCTCTCCTGTTTAATAGTACAAATTTTTATTTTAGTGTTACAATTTTGTTTATTTTCCTATGGGAATTTGTCAGGATTATGGGTTCATTCAGGAACAATGAAATGATTTAACTGAAATAATGTGTGATGAGCTGTCCCAGTGGTCGAGTGGATTCATAAACTTGCCTGGGAAGACGTCCATATTCTGTGCCTGGATGCGTTTGAATCTGCTTCACACTGTGCTGACATGTGTCTCTCACCTCTCCCCCCTGTTAAAGTTTACTGCTACAGTCTGATAACTGAAAATGTCATGCATAACTGCAAATAAACTGAACTGGCTGAAAAGAAGCTAATGCTTCCAACATTTCCAAGGTAGAGTCTCCCCTGAGATTGAAAAGTTAGTCCATCTTTCCCTAGCAAAGTCAAATCAAACTTACCGTAAAATTACCTCAGTGGAAAGGTCCTTAAGCTGCTGTCCTGTGTCAGCGGCATGTAGTTGCAAATCAAATTGGCCCACACAATGGCTGTTTAGGACTGGAGCTAAAAAGGCCTACAAGGTAATAGCAAACAGGGTCTAGACACTTGAGAGCAGCCTCCAATTTAACAGATAAGAGGTCTGAATCTCTGAAAGGCGTTTCAAAGTTGACAATTTGTTAGAGCAATGAAACAGTACATCCTGCTTAGAAAACACTTTATGCTGAGTGCCTCAGTGTAACAACACCATGTCTCAAAACCGTCATCAAGTGCCGCTTGGTGTGTCTTCTTAAAATACCAGCAGTAAGCATTTTGACACAATTCAGTTGTTGTTGGCAGCTAAGCTGCACACCATTTTAAACTTCAAAACACAATGCAAATCTATTTGTTGTTTGAATAACAAGCCCTCAAAGCCAAGATTTTGGGTTAGGGTTTCTTCTTGAACTTGATCTATATGCAATTGTCACCTGCCTTTAGGCTACTGTACTGCACCATTTCCCTTAAACCCCCCCCCCAGCTAAAGGGTGTTATAAATGCCTTTGAGCTGTCAGTAATAGTGCTAATGGTGACCTGTAATTGTGGTTCCTAACGGAAAATAGCAGCTGAATTCAATGCGTCAATGCAGCCGTCCTTGATGGATAATGGGTGGTTTCTGCTCTGAATGGGCCTGTCTCGGTGTGAGGCAATGAGGGTTAGCAGTTTGAATCTATAAAAGAAGTAATTACTAAGAAAGAAACATTGGCTGCTACACACAGGGATATTGTATAGGTGGCTGCGGTTCACTTTCAATTGTGCCTTGAGCCTCATGTGGATATCGCCTGGCAGGTTTGCGGTAGAATTGGTAATTTAAACGATAAGTTCCACACCTCCCACATACATTATTTCATAGCTTTTGCAATGAAACCACAGCCTGAATCTCAAAGTAGGAATCGAAGATCTTTTGTGTGGACCTTTCATGGCAGTTTAATTAGCTGAGCCGACTTTCACTGCGGGGAGAGAGAAAGGAGAGTTCAACCAGTAGTCCACACAAATCTATTCCAGCTTATTGTGAGAGGAGACTGCATTTTTACATGAAATGACGAGAAAAGCAGACAATTTTGTGGAATGATTTATTTTCTCCATTTTCATGAATGTCAGCGTTGCAAAGGTCACACTCTGAATATGTCACTATCCCACGCTAATACCACTAGCTGGACCCTAATGCTGTGGGAAGTTACATGAAAACTACGTCGTCAGCCCGGCTGTGCATGTGGTGCATGTGCAGAGCCGGGCAGAACGAGAGGAGAGGGTTAGAACAGGAGAGGAAGAAAGAAGGGTAGATAAATGAAAAGAGCGAGAGAGAGAATTTAAGAGAGGGACAGAGAGCGAAAACCAAAGAATGAAAGAGCGAGAGGAAGAGAGAGAGAGAGTCATGGGGGGAAACTACAGAGGAGGGGGGCTACAAAGGTACACAGTATTCCTGGGTGAAACCATCATTACTATGAGCAATGGTAGCAGTCACCGGCCATTACCTTAGCCATCCACTGTCATAAGCAGAACATTTTTCCAGCCTGCCCCGCATGTCAGGGGATAGGGGGAGCTGGCTCCTGCATGCTGAATATGTCCTCTCTGCTTTCCCCCTCCCCGCGCCGAGAAACCCAGCCGGCACTCGCTAGGTGGCTACTTCATCATCAGAGGAAGGGACCTGTCGATAGCTCCTGGACCTGATCAATAAGGGTTTTCAGCGCCTCCCCTCCTCCTTGCTTTTCATCCCGTCCTCTCCCTTTTCATCTCCCGTTCCAAAAAAGTGAAAAGGATCAGTGAAATATGATGAGAAAACGGCCGCTGTTTGTCCTCGTAAATCTGTCTAATGATTTTCTATACTGTAAGGTGAATGGGCCCGAGATGACTCCTATTCACCATGGAGTGTGTATGGAGTGCGACAGTGTGGCTGAAATGAGGGCTAGGTAGTGGAGTTTCGACTAGTCTATTATAGTGGAGTGAGTTCTCAGGCTCTCTATCTGGGGGGAGAGTGAGTGACAGGCCATTCTGCTCAGTGAATACTGTCATGATGTGGGCATTAGGACTCACTCCTGGCAGAAAGGTTCACAGCGGTGGTGAATGAATGTGCATCGTAGAAGTCAACTTCCAGGCCTAGCGGCTGTCATCACAGCATGGCTGCCCCCCTCTCTGTCTCTCTGTCTCTCTGTCTCTCTCTCTCTCTCTCTCTCTCTCTCTCTCTCTCTCTCTCTCACTCTCTCACTCTCTCTGTCTCTCAGCATCATTAATTGAAATTGCTATGCCATGGTGAAATCAGTCAACCACATGTTCTTCCTTGCATGTGGAGGAATTCAAAACACCAAGAAAAATCAGTTCTACCTCTACTATCATTTTGTGAATTTTTATTAACAAATGCATTGATTTGTGATGAGCTTTGTTATTTTAGTTATCATCCTTTGATTATCAATGCTGGCATACAGCACCAATCACGCAGTACATTAGATACTAAAGTTGTTTAATATGAACCATTCTAAGCTGTTGTAAATTTTAGCAGAATTTGTAACATAAATTAAACAAAAATATGGGTTTTTATGCATTCATTTTAACATAAAATGTATTATGGCAGATATACTGGGCTTCCCTGCTGATGCCTATGTTCAGTGCTCTGTCTAATATGCTGCTGTGCCATAAAGATGATTTTTTACTGTATTTTTTATACAATTTACACTATATTCAACATTTTAATACCTGACACCAAGTATTAAAATGCTGATTTAGGTGAGTGAGTGTGTAACTATCTACATTAACATTGTATTGGCATAGCCAAAGGGAACATTGAAAATTTCAGTTCTCATTTCCTCAGCTGTGTTTGCCCACCATGCCATGTTGGATTGGAATTGTGGTCTGAAATATTCTTTATCTTCTCAGCTAATCCAATATTCTATTTGTATGGTTTGAAATTGAGTTTAAAATGTCAATATCCCTTCAAAAGCTGAGCCGTTAACTGAATTTATGCTGAAACTCATGTTCTGTTAAGCACAAATCGAAGAAAGATGCATTTATGGTATCACTTTGCTTCATCTTTTCTTTGTTGAAATGAACACAGTAGCCTACTGTGAGTGAGTTGAGAGGAAAGATAAACACATTTCATTCAAATTCCCTTATTCCTTGTTCCTTCTAAAATTATTATATTGAATGATGGCAAAGAATACTTGATCTGATAGACTAAGCTTTCTTTCTATGTAATTAATATATAAGTTATTATTTGAATGAGAAGTAATACGTAATATGTAACAGGGCTTTTTAGGGCTTTCCCCAACATCGCCCACAACAAATAGGGAAAAATGTAAAATCAATATTAAAGAAGAACATAATCAGTCTAGGGCACCTTTAAAAACAAAACAAGGTGAATGACAGTTATTAAAATTGACTTCGCTCCGAGCCATAAACTGTTTGCCAAGAATGTCACTAAAAAAATCCATAGGACAGTTTCCATCCCCTCGGGAGTTTAGCTTCATTGATAATGCATATGAGAAGGATGAGTGATGGTGCCTAACAGCTTCATAAAACCCCTTACGGCAACGGAGAAGACTCTGAATCCACTTAAGAGCAGTATTCCTCTCGTGCCGTAACTAGGGAAAGGCCTGATTGTCTGTCTGAGCCGCGCCGGTCATGCTCCATACTGTCAGAGCAAATGAAGTCAAACGGAGGCTTAATTACAGCGATAAGTTGTTGCCCTGCGGCTAAAACCATCTTATCACTAAACAGCTGGGAAGAATTTTCTATTACTTGATGAATGCATAATTGGGTCCAGGGTGACTGTCAAAGAGCAGTTTTTTTAAAAGTACAACAAGGCCTCCTGCTGTGTTTTTTTTTTCACATCCTAAGGGTGTGTGCGATTATGGTGTGTTTTGCAATTATATGATTCAGCATGGCTTGTAACATTCATGTAAATAAGCTTTTAAAATTCATTAACCACAGCTACTGTTGGGGTTTGACATTATTGTTTTGTAGAATCACTACAGTACTTAAATTTCCACTTATGAAATTCAATGTGGATTAACATAATTTGATTCCCGGGTGATTGTGCAGTGAAGCGTTCCTATACTGTAAAGAGCTGCCTGAACCAAATGGCACGCAACCGCACGGCAAGATTTGCTCTTGGCAAAAGACGGAGCATCATTTATTCCATGTTGCCCTATACAGTACAAACTGTTCCTGGCGTAATGGAAGAGGCATCGCACTTTTATCCGTGGAACATTTGCCTCTGTTTGAATCACACAACAGCTTTAACCGCCGCTTAAAAAAAGAGACATGGCGGGTCGAGGTGGTTGTTTTCTGAGCGGTAAGCTCGGCTCCTTAAACGGCTTCTACAGCACTATAGCATAAGAAGTAATTGTTGTAATTAGACACACTGGGAGATCTCGAGTCCAGAAGCCACTCAAGTCTCCCTCTCTCTCCACAGAAATGTAAAGCACGAACAAAGGTGGGGGAGAAGCAGGTGGCGCAGAGGGCTCTTATAAAAATAAAACGATACACAGACAGAATGACAGACATACCACATACTGGACTGAAATACTAACACAGCAGAAATATGTGAACATTGTGTGTATGCATATCTTTAGACACACATGCACAAAGAAATAGACAAGTAAGACACACACGCACTCAAAACCTGGAGAATTTAGGTAATTTTTTCTCACTCTGTCTCACTCTTTATGTGTCTCCTGTCTCCCTCTCGCCCATTTTCCCTCTCTGTCTTTGTCTTGCTCTTTTCATTTCTCTCCTTTGTTTGTCCTTTCTCTCTCTCCCTCCATTCTCTTTCTCTCTCTCTCCAGCTCTCTCTCTCTCTCTCTCTCTCTCTCACACACACACACACATACAATCCTCAGCTGTGCCAGTTGTCAATATATGTACTCAGAGAATAGCCAGCTGAGCTGCTCCATGTTGTTATGATTGTCAGTATTGATGGAGAGTAGAGATGTTGAACTACTAGACATAAGATGGAGGCATGGGCATTCAGACTTTACAGATATTTACACAAGTCTGAGGCTGTTGCCACACTGCTTTTCTTTAGCTTTTGAACAATTACAAGAGAAAATCTGCTTTAGCGTATGTACTGTACTGTGTGCGAATGCTCAATATACTATACTGTACTACTATATATATATACTATATACTATATACTATACTGTACCTGTGTATAGCAGTGGTTGATTTTGTTCTTATGGGATCAATCCAACTTACTGCTTACTGCTTTTGATGAAATATCATTACTAAGTCTGAGTTTCATATTTGATGTTAATGTGGCTTATATTTCTGATCAGCAGGAAATATGCTCACAGCAGAGATAAACAACTCCGCATGTAAATGTTACTCAAATGTTCACACTCTGGGATACACTGGGCAAACATTCACACATTCAGACACACACACACACACACACACAGATATACCCTCGACAACAGCCTTACCTATTATCGGAGCAGCCAGAAGAATACATTTTATCACCTCACATCATCTTTTTCAAAAGCGACGACGAAGCGTGTTGATAAACAAAATGTGGTATATCTATTGATTGGATCTACCGATTGGTTGTCCAGGCAGCACTGTCGTCTACCAACAGGTTTCAGATTTTCTCATTTGCTGCGGTGGGCCTCTGAGCCTGCCTCACAACATCCTCCCTGTGTTTCTGTTGGGATCAGAATGCAAAGCTATTACACACTGGAGGGTTTGTCTCAATCACACCGAATGGCTATGAATTTTAAATGCGGGATTAGGGCCTACAGAGAAGCAGGCACATGGGAGAGACTCAGTCAGTTGAGTGCTAATTTGATTTTTTTAAAATATTTTTTTTACAAACAGCTCTGGCAATACATTGTTAGCGGGGAGGATGCATTGCTTTTGCTTCACTCCCTCAACTGCTCTCCTAAATCAAAGCGCACCAGGAACAAATATTCTCTCCAAAAGGAAATGATTCGACTGTGGTGAACATTGTGTTTTGCATATCACAGAATTAGCCACCTGCATTCAGGATAGAAAGTCTTTAGAAGTGGGAGCCAGTTACTGGCCAGACAGTCCAATACGAGGAGTCCAAACCTCAACACTACTCCTTCTTAAATTAGATATCTGCATTCAGTCTTAGATGAATTGCTGCTATCGACCTCTCAGATGAAAGATAGATAGCTTACACATTCCAATACGCTTTATGAAACTTATTAGATGTGTGCTTTGAAAACTCTGGGCAAAGCAGAAAAAATAGAAATAATGCAGTGTGTAAAGCTTCAAGTGTACAGTGTTTGAATTTAAAGACGTCCCTATTTTCAAGCTCACATGTATTCTTTACTTTTACTTCTCAATTTGCTTCATATCATTAGTGACAGGGAAGGGGAGTCCTGTTTTTTGGGCTCCTTGTAAACGCTGAAGCGCTCTGCTCCGCTGGGCAGGTAGACGGGGCAGACCATCCATTTCAATGTAATTGACCGTTTGTCATCCTTTTGTTGTTCCAGGTGGAGAGTTCTATGAAACATCCCCGTATGAACCCGTGGCACCCGTCCGACACCCCGACGCGTTCCGCTTGGCCTCCATCATCTCAGGTAACACTGACGGCACGGGCCTGATCCTTAATTTACCCTTGGTACTTTATCACATGAGTGGAACAAAGATGTAGCAGATATACGCCTTCAAAAAACCATGGTTTCATGCTCTCGCAGAGGGCGGGATGACGGTTCCTTTGGGATAAATAACAACGGAGCGCGCCAAAGAGCCTGTGCGGACAACTTATCTTATTTCACTGACATTTCACTTGTCTGCTGCCATGGCCTTTGAATGAATTGGGTGCTTATCTTTTGATCTGTCTTGTAATGCACAGGAGGAGGGGGGGGTTATGTTGAGGTAAACCATATACTCTCTGTGTACTACCCTACATTTTCCCCATCTATTGATTTTGCCTTCAGTTTGATTTCCTATTTGGTTTACTAATTAAACAGCCTAGCACTCAGCAGGGGAGCTATAGCTTGCTCTGTAATTTACTGGTTATTACCGTCAGGGCATTACTAATCAATGCAGATCTTATAAGACACAGCTACAATGGCTGATGCAGTGGGGAGAAGCTAGTTGTACAATAGGTGTGAATGGTCACGGGGACGCTGCCTGTCCATTGCCAGAGCTACAGGCTACAGTCACTTGAAAATTCAGTCGTTTCCTTTCATCCAGTTCCGACAGAAATTGCCGGAGGATGTTCCATTCCCTTTTTTTTTGCCAAAAGCAATATACACACACTGAAGACAGCACATTTTCCTTTTTTTCTTGGCTGATGTATCTTGCTTTGTTTTATATCTGGGAGGTACACGAAAGACACGCTTTTTGCATAATCCCTTTAGCTTGAAGTCAGCCGTGTATCACTTGTTTTTGAAAATACGCTTGTTTGATATATTGAAAGAAACAGAGAGTACCAGAGAAAATATAAAAAAGCACAGGCTTTGATTACTTTGGAGTTTTGGGATATGATGGGAAACTGCCTTCCTTGATTTAAGTGCATATTCAATAATCAAATCAGGAGTACAGTCACGCACATATATACCAATGTCCAAGTACAAGCACTAACGCTCCCTGGTAACACAGGGAGCATGGTGTGGTGTACCTTGACATATTAAGATACAACAGGGGAGTCATTACTGTATCCATTTTGTTTCAGCTGTTTCCTCCATTCTCTCCAAGGTGAAATATTGGATTTGCTCTCCGAAATCTATTTAGCCGCAAGCTTTCCTCATTATTTATCATTTCCGAGGACAGAGTAATTGATTGTGGCGCTGAGAGAAAACCACGGGCAAACAGATAAGTAATTACACACTTGTTCTATGGAAATACTTCTCACTTCGATTACCAAACCCCACAAAAGTATTCATAATCACGTCTATAAATGTTAAACTGTACAGAGACTCAGGGAATATATGATATCTGCTTGAGCTGATGAGGACAGGGGGATGTATACTCTCCAAGAGGAAAGTTGGAAAATTGAAAAATAATCTCTAGTATTTGAAGAGTTTTTAGTCTGGGAGAAAGATAAGGGGCAGAACTAGTGATAGAAATTGAAAAAACTGAAAAAAAACATATATACTTAGAGGTCACAGCGAAACAAAATATAAGGAGAGTCTGTTTCTGCAGTGCCCCAAGTCATACCTGCCAAATCTGCTGTTTTCATGGCTTCAAGGCGGAGTCACTGTACATGTCAATAGCCTTCAACTCAGATCAATAGTATGTGGGTTGGTTGCGTAGCTCATAGGATCCTTCCACCACAATCCATGAAGAGCCCGATCAAAGCCCAAATGATCACCATATTACCCAAAAGCATGCAAAGATATCATTGACTGTAATTCTTAATATGCTCCATGTGAAATGTATTCTGTTCTCTTGACCCAGTGTTGAGCTAATTAACTTATTAGGAGCAGAGGGCAGGCTAGAGGGGTCCCTCCAGGAATTGAGTTTGACACCCCTTAGTTAGACCTTCTAACTCTCAGCACTAAGCCTCTCACCTCTCAGCTCAGCGTACCCACCATCCAATTAAATCCAGAAAGCTATTTCTACGGCTGGGGAAAAAGGACCAGTGCAACAGCCGTGCTCAGCATGCTGTGGAAATGTTAGACATTTTCACGTTGCTCTCATAACAATTACTATTACTAACCCGAACACTCAGGTCTCTTGTGTATGTGTGTTACAGGTTGGGTTATTTAGGTGTTTGAGTGTATCTGTGGGTGTGTGTGTGTGTGTGTGTGTGGGGGGGGGTGTTTGTGCAAGCTTGTATGTTTTTGGTTTTGTTTGCCTATGTGCCTGTGATAGCGTATATACTTTGTTGATATGCTACATTATTCTGCGTGAACTTTATAATCAGTTTACCCTTAAAATTAGTCCAGCTTGTCTCTCTGTGGGTCCGTAATGAGAGTTGTTGTGAGAGGCTAACTTATCCGAGCGTCCTTCCTAACAGTCAGCGTTTTTCTAACAAGTTTGAATTAAACAACAGTGAATAATCCACAGAAGATGGGCATGGCAGTGTTCGTTATTTCAATTTGTTAGTACATTTCAGCCGTCCCTTGCTGACATGGTGGGAATACACAAGGCAGCAGGTTATTCTCACCTGACAGCCCGCCACCCACCACTGCCACACACACACACACACACACACACACACACACACACATCTTGAAGCATTGTTTCAATACACCGTGCATTATTGCCATTCATTATTGACTGTTGAAGGAGCTAAACAGCATGCATATTAAGGCTGAAGGGCCACTGAAGACGCTCGAGCTTTGAATTCCAAAGAGAGAGCGAGCGAAACTCGGAAGGCAGATGCTCATAAACAGCTCAAGTATTTAGAAATGTGTTTACAAGGATGTAATATTCCTTTGGACACCCCTCCACTCCCCCCAAACACACACACACACACACACACACTTCTCACATACAAACATTTAGCCCTCTCTCATCACTTCCCTCCCCGTGCTTCTCTCTCCCTCTGCCTCTCTCTCTCTCGTCCTCGCGCTGTTTCATATTCCACCACTAATTCCGCACTCAGAGGTAAAACTCAGTTGAACCTTCGGAACAGAACGTCTCCTGAACTCCACCGCTCTCCCTCTGATGACGTCCACACGTCTCTAACACGCTCAGTCAGGCTTAGGGAGATGATGTTGTAGATCCGGCGTGCCCTCTCCCTCGCCTGGCCCCCTGGATACCCCGCTGTGACACAGAGTACAGAGCTAATGACTGATGAGCCCTTTGACACGGAAATGCTTGACATGCTCCTCAGGGTCCGGACTAAAGACTTCCCTAACAAGCTCTCGCACGCTCACCCAGGGCCGTATTAAATCCAAACTTTGGCACCTTTCCTAATTACTGAGAACATACCCGGAGCCAAGAGCCTCTTCCTAACCTGGCTGAACTCCCCTCCGCAGCGCGGCGTCCCTGGAGTATGGGATGATATATGAAATGCAGAATTCAAATAAGGCTGAGAGAGAGCAATTACTGGGGAAGGAAGATCCCTTGCTCTTAGGGAAAAAAAAAAAAAACCCCACCAAAATCCAGATACAGTGTACGTGAATGGTTTTTCCACTCCCTCCCGTTCGTACGTGGAGTCTCTCTCTCTCTCTCTCTCTCTCTCTCTCTGTCTCACTCCATTTCTTTCTCTCTCTCCATTGTGCCTCTTTCTTCTCTCTCCCTTTCTCTCATTTTCTCTCTCAGTCTGTTTCTTTCTCCTTCTTTGTCTCCTCTCTCTCACTCTCTCTCTTGCTCTCTATTTCTTTGCTCTTTCCCTCTCTGTGCACGCTATATGTGTGGAATGAGTAGATGGTTATTTTCACTATATTGCCATCGCCAGGGTCTAATTTATGGTGCCCATGGAGTAGGAACCCTATTAAAAGCCTATTTACAGTCTGAATCAAACAGCGGGATCACCAAAAAGAATGACTGTACTCTAACTGCTGTTCGACATCGACAAAATCTTTTACACGGCCACATTTTCCATGCACACAGAGGTAGTTGTGAGTAAACATCAATAGACCTTGAATTTTAATCTCCTATTTTGTGTCAGTTAAACTAGTCACATTACCCCAAAACATGCATTACATGCATATACACCAAAAACAAATTTTTCCCTCATAGACACAGCACAAACTGTATACTGACAGACATGAATATTTATTGTTCTGCAGTTAATAGGCACCTAGCTGTAATGGGACAATCAGACTATTGATGACTAATTCTACACTTAATGGCGCTGATTGTTCTGTGTCGACCGCCATCTATCCATCCATCCATCCATCCATCCATCCACCCGTCCATCCATCCATCCACTCGCTCAGTCAATTCCTCAATCGCTCATTAATGCGCAGTGCAGCAGACAGCAAGGTAGGTAAATAGATGTGTGGACTATTGTGATGCTGAGAGCTGTTGATTGCACTGCTGATGGGCTGGGTTAATTATTCTGAGCAAGAGTCGCACATCTTTCCTCAATTAGGCTGGGTTAATTGAAAGCTCTCCAGCATGTCTCTGTAAGTGGCTGTCCAATCTGTTAGTCTGTCCTCTCATTTCATCTCTCTATCTGTCATGATCAGCTGCTGTAATCAACTGCTCAAGCCTCCTCTCCCTCTTAAAGCTTTTTCCATTTTTGTAAGTCGCTTATCATTGGCTTATCAACCCCTTCCTCCTCACATTATAGCGGAATATGTTTGCTGAAAACCTTCATCGTAATGCACTTGGAAAATCAATTATCACTCTGTAACACAATACTGCACATTTCCCCTCCCATCTCCATTGCTATCCTTCTTTCCCCCTCTCCTCCTCCTCCTCCTCCTCCTGCTCTCCTCCTGCTTGTGTGTGAGTACGTCAGAGCCATCAAGAGGGCTTTGTGTCTTATGTTCGCCTCAGGACATCTTTTTAGGTTTGAGCACCGAATTCAATCTCGGCTCCCCAATCAGAGGTAGTAAAAACCCGTCCGTAGCTGCAGCCGCAAAAGCAGCTTCAGCCCTGCTTGGTCAGATAAATCTTCGTAGCTCATCCTTCTCCTATTTTCTTTTCATCCCGGACCCCCCAGTGGCCCACATTAGAGCCTGCAGATGGCCAGGGGAGATTTAGGAGCTGCAATCCATCAATGTTATGTAGCTCGGGCCGCTGGACAGCCGTCCCGCTAACCTCCCCTCCAGCTGGACCGTACTGGCCCCCTTCAGGCCCCACTGGCCCACTTTAGTAAAACTTTGGCCCTACCTCAGCCTCTTCGTGCCCGAGGCCAAAGCCGGCTCTCGTTTTGATTCTCATTCTAATCACAGATCAATCGAGCCGGATTGCTCTTTCCCCCTCGACAGGGTCGGCTAATTGTCCCGTATCCTGCGCTGCGTCGGTGTGGGTTGGTTTTGGAAATGGTTTGTGCCCAGGAAATGGTTTGAGCACAATTTTGTTTGTCTTTTCAGTCTCTTGCACTAACAAGACTCTGAGTGTGTTATGTTGTTAGACATCTGTTGTTGAATGTTTATCCTCTCCCCTCTGAGAGTGAAGAATAAACAAGGTGGCATCTTAAGGCTGATTTGAAGATGGTGTGATGTTTGTTGTTGTTGTTGTTGTTTTTTAATAACAGACATAAAAAGCTTAATGCTCTTATCATTTGGATAGAGCAGGCAAAGTGCTCCCTGGTGGTCTGGTGACAAACACTGACACAGACACAGTACTATTTTGAACACCTGCGCTCGCTGAACTCAGAACATGTCGCTGAACACCCTGGCTGTTTATCTGAGCACCTGCTACATTTAACCTTGATACATCCAAAATAAAAGCCTTGGTTAACCAAAAGCCAGATTAACTGTGTTCTCTTTTGTCTGTGATGAAATCCCGATTCTCCACTTCTGCTGTTTCTCAGTGGCAGTGAGTTTTGTTTTATCTGACGTGATCTGAAACCGCAAAATCATTTATTTTGGGGTTTGTTTATTTTTTCCCTGCTGTGATGTGATGTGTCTGTTCTATGTATCCCCATTTCTAGGATTGATAATGCGCGATGCACCACTTGGAAACAATACAGCGTCTCTGGCACTCCCCTCTAAAATAAATGGTCTTCTTCCTGCTCCGGGCCGTCTGATAGACACAGAGTGAGATTGGTTCTGTTGAATAAGAGATGAATCTCTCTGGGTGTCACCATGCCTCCACGACCTCTGAAATATCATTATCTACAGGGGAGGGAGGTTAACTTGTCTAATATAGCCTGAATACAAGAGAGGGGTGCCACGAGTGAACATGATGCTGTTTTATTACTGGTATATCTCAGAAACAGGTGTGAATTCTTACTGCAGCCCTGGTATACGCAGTATCTCACAGAACACCCAAACACACCTAATGACATAATCTGTTTTCCACAAATATGATGTGCAGCCCGAGGGGTAATTGTAATGTTTCAGTTTGTGATTACACTGGAAGGGGGAAAAAAAAGGAAACTTAATCATGTACTTGAACCATCCAATAGGAGGCTCATACAGCACAGCATGTATTGCAGCACAGAGTCTTTGCCAAGTCCTTGAGCTGAGCACGTTTCTGAGAGGATGTTACAGTATTTAGTGTTGTTTCCCACTGACCAGTATTTTCGTCAATACGCTTCAAGACGTGACATTCACACCGTGTCGATATATCGCCAAGGACTAATGTTTGCTCTGCACTTTTTCCATTAAGCTAATTAAAGCGTTTACTTCAGTATACTTCCAACAATGGAAACATTAAAATAAATCAAATTCATATTAGTTAAGGGTAACCTAAATTTCAATATGATAAACAGCAACTTGATAATGCACTAATATTATGATCATCACCTCATACTAATGAAAATACCTGCAAATGAATAGTATATAAGCATCCAATTTGGAATCATAGCTTAATTCATTCATATTTCACCCAAGGTCTGAGACGGACTGAATCAATAATTCGGTTAGAATGGATATGGGCAAGCTGCGGGCGTCTCTCCAGTGGCTTTCTGTTGGTTGCAGAAACGGAGAAGCGTACATGATATCGAAGAGCCTCCTTCAGTGTACAAGTCTAACATTTCCAAACGTTGTTGTGTTGTTTGTTGCTGTCTAAACTGTATCAAATTGATGATGTTGAATCATAGGATCAATGGATTTGTATCCATCTGGCATGATTGTATTTGATCCAGGTTTTGTTTGATCAGGTATTATCAGCTGCAACAGACAGTCCAAGTTCGTCTGTACTGTATGAATTCAAAACATGTATCCCTATGTGGAAATGTTCATAGAAAACGATGAAATCCACGTCCAAGTCTATTTCAAGTGTATTTCTCATCACAGTGGTATATGAAATCTGACAATTCAGTAGATTGCCAAGTGTGTTTCAAACCATAAGGCTTTGAACTACCATTCCCTTGCAGTTTAGTTCTTTGTGTTTTTGTTCCCTCCCTTCCCTGTATCCCCTGCTCAGGAATGCACACGGTGGCCCCGAAAGGTTTCCAGTGTCCCGACACCGGCAAGAACTGCAACCCCTGCCTGGACGCGGCCAAAGCCTGCAACCTCAACAGCACCTGCAAGAAGCAGCGCTCCGCCTACATCGCCACCTGCAGCAAGGGGGACCCCAACAAGAGTGAGACCTGCAACCGGAAGCGCTGCCACAAGGCCCTGAGGCAGTTCCTGGATCGCGTGCCCCCGGAGTACAGCCACCGCCTGCTCTTCTGCCCCTGCCAGCACGAGGGCTGCTCCGAGCGACGCAGGCAGACCATCGTGCCCGACTGCTCCTTCAAGGATAAGGTCAAGCCCAACTGTCTGGAGCTGAGGAGGGTCTGCCGCCAGGACCCTCTCTGCAGGTGAACGGGACGGGGAGACGGGGGAAGGGGTGTCGTGTACCGTGCATGCGTCTGTGCGTATGATCTCTGTGTGTGAGCGGGAGAGAGAAAAGGAGAGAACGAGCTCAAGTGTGTGCAGATATTCATTTGTGTGCATATGTAAGCGATGTTGCGCAATGTGTGTGTGTGTGTGTGCGTGCGTGTTTGTTTTTTTGGGTGGGTGGACAGATTTTTTGGATGTATTGGATGAGCTCCCGCCAAACACATCTGAAGATTCATTATCATCTTCTTATATTCATGCAAAATGAGAAAAAGGAAAATTGAATCCGTGCGTTAGAGAGAGTTCCCGTTTGACTGCAATTTCCTTCCTCCCATGGCATTCTAAAGTTTTATATTTCTCTGCTGTAACTTTGCCAGGGAAGTAATTAGACTTTCAGGGAAGCTGTGGCTATTAGACGCAGGATGAAGACGTGAGGCTAAGTTGAAGGGACAACGCTCAATTAAGCTGAACAAAACATTAGTGGATCACTTTGGCTGCATGGGGGCCTCTATTGGATTCAAGCGGCCAGATTCAATTCACACCTACCCAGCCGTGACTTGTTTCCTTGTGTTAGTGCTGCTGAGAGCAGGTGAAACACAGCGGTAGTACTATCAGCCCAATCGGCTGTCAAGATCTTTTCCACCCTCCAAAACCATGTACTGTATGTGCCTGTCAATAGGCTACGCGTCCAAACGGCTGAAGGAAATATGTTCTGCATTCATTAGTCTAATAGCTTAAAAAATGTGGGACATTTGAATAATTTGAGGCGTTTAAAAGCTCATTTATGAGCCTAATGGAGTTCGACCGAGGGTTAGACCGCTGAGGACCCCCCGCTAAAAATAACAACCACGGTGTGAGACTTATCAGAAGGGAAAACTTTTGACTACTTTTCCATTTCCCAATGTGACAGATGATTAGGCAGCTGATACAATCCGGTGACAGTCAGCGGCGGGTCTTGACAGTGTTTGTTTGTGCGTTGAATACCCCAAGTGGCTGTCCAACCACAGATCTGGAGTCGTTGCTCCACCCGTCAGGGCAGAACAGTCTCTCTCTCTCTCTTTTTGTTTTCCGCTGCCTTTGTATTACTCACAGTATCAGCATCAGTAGACATGGCAGATGATAGCACCCTACTGGTTCATGATTACTTGCTGTAACTGTGCGGAAATCAGGCACTGGCCATTTATTCAGTAAAATCCTTTCAATTATTTTGAATGTTTCCTTCATTCTGACAGGTTTTAACTTTTGGGAATAATTCAATTAGTTTATTGTGGCGGACATGAGCAATAAATCACAGGAAAGTACTTGAAACCATTTCAAATAGTTTATCAATACATTTCTGCTGCACAAAAAGTGATGATATGCTGTGCAGAATGAATAGTAGGCAATGATGACTAAACTAAGTCTGAGAACATTTTGTACCCGGTTGTGTTACATATTGTTATCCTCTCTCCTGGATATCTAGCGAGAATGATTTGTTTTCCCTTTCCTCAGAAAGCTTTTTTCAGTTCACCTGTATACACTCCAAGAGTAAGAATGATTTACAGTCAGAAAAATTCGAGTTGCACTTTCTGTGATTACTCTCCTTTTATCCCCAGGTATTGAGAGGCAAACATGGCTTCCCTCCATGTGCTGTTTATATGTTTCTTTGCTCAGCAGGAGAGATCTAGTCATACACAACAATTCCCTGTGCCCAGTTTCTCTGTAGTTCACATTTATCCTGTTTCAGTAGAGGTGAGCAGCCTTCGAGGCTGAGCAGTAATGGCGAAAACCCAATTCCTTCCCGCCAATACTAAATCCACACATTGCGCTACTAAAGTAGGGAAAGTCTATCGCCTCTCCTCCGATTTATGATTGTCTTGATAATTACCTGCTCGCCTGTTTTGTGTAATCTGTTTTCAGGCCGAGTTGCTTTCTCTGACCTTTAAGCCCTCAGGTGTCTGCTGCGCCCCTCCTTATTGAGACGTATGAAATAGAACGTTAAAGCTCATTATCTTCTGCCCCATGGAGGTCAACACCTCAATGTGAGAACACACACTCATACAGCACGGACACACACTTAGAGGCATGCGCGTTGATACACCAACGTATTGTCATTCAGCAACCACACACACACACACACACACACACACACAGACACACAGACACACACAACCCGCTGTGAGCTTGAACGTGACCATAATAATCCGCTGCTTGAGTGCCGCATTCTCCCGCAGTGAATAAGTGCTGCCATGCAAGAGAATGTCACTAAGATTCAATTACACTGAGATGACATTGGTCAGCGCTGGGCTGACAATGTTCTCTGATTGGTGATTTTATCCTGCCTTGAGGTGTCCACAGTAATCCACTGTGATATTCTTAAAGTGACAGAAAAGTCTCCTCTATCAGTGTAGACGTTGCATGAAGTCAGGCATCATGTCCTCTAAGTGAGCGTCATGGGAAAGTTATATGTCCTCCTCCCCATGTTTCTAGCATAGACCTTGGAAACACTTTATCTTTTGTTTTTTTTTTCTGAACTAGGGCTTGATTTGATCTGGTAATTCACTGATTTTTTTTTTTCTCCCTAATATCAACATCAGTGCCGGACTAAAAAAAATCCAGTGTGGGTAGGTGCATAAAACCAGAATATTCGTTACTCTCTTAATTTGTTGTGCAGCTTCAATATGTTGCGCAAGCAAGTTTGAATTTAAAACACATTTATGATCCTAATGAAGCCAAAGTCCAGAGGTGAAGATTTGTTTTGAACAACCTCCATGTGGAACTCAATTGTACAACCCTAGAAACAACCTTCTCAAAAACATTTTACAACACTAAGTATAACTCACAACTCTCAAGCACAACCCCACAGCCCAGAAACTAGCTCTGGCTCCGTCCTCCCCTGCCAGAGATATGTTGATAAAAGCAGGAGAAGATCATTGAACGACAGGCCTGTCTCCCGCGGGGACGCCTGTCTGACTCCAAACAGGCGGTACACAGCCAGCCCAAGCCCATTTCATTTTAACACCAGGGAGGGACGGAGAGAAAGAGGGATGGAGGAAGGATGAGAGGGAGGGAGGGGTGGAGGGAAGAGGAGAGATAATGAGACAGAGAGAGAAGGTGGAGAGGGAGGGAAAGTTGTAGGATCGATCCGGGCCGTAAAGCTACTGCAGCAGGTTGGAGGTCAGTGCTGTGGTCACAGAGCTATGGATCTCTGCAGCAGGCTCTGCTGGCCATCTCAACCAGCTGCTTAGCTCCCCGTAACACACTCCGAATAAGGGGTCACGGCTCAAAACACGGCCAAGTCAGAATGGATTTAAAAATGTATACTTACCTATTTTATAATTTATTTTAGACTTTGAAAAGGCAGCAGCTCCTCGCTTTACACTCTGAAAATGCCTTCAAATACTTTCTTTTTGGAGTTTTTGCTTGAGCATGTTGGGTGCCAGATTGGCTGGGGTTTTCACCTTTGGAGACTGTTCAAATTGTTCCAGGTGGAGCCCAGAACTCAATCAAACACAGATTAAATATTTGAAAGGATTTCAAATATAGAATTTTGGCTTGGGCTTATGTGGCATATTGCACTTGAAGAGTTCATTCTCTCCGTAGTCTCTATGGAGGAATTAGCTGACATACTGCAGCCCACTCTGAGATCTGGGGACCATCGATGGACACAGAACAAGCGGTAAAAAAAGGCGCCTCTTATTTCTCACTCCTGGTTGGACTTGCGCTGCGGTTATTATGTTATTACTTACTATAATCCTGCACAAACAGACAGAAACAGACATTTCTCCCTGTTATTGTTCTTCTTCTATTTTCCTTCTTTTTTTCTCCTCTTCTCAGCCCTCTATTACCACTATCCTACTGATGGATCCATTGTTTATTCAGTTGGGACTGCTGAGTCCACAGAGTGACGATAGGCTATATTTGGATGTGCTGTGGTGGGCTGTGTAGTGTGTGTGTGTGTGTGTGTGTGTGTGTGTGTGTACTTGTGTGCGAACGTATGTATGCCAACAGAGTCCGGAGTGACTCCCTGTCCATTCCCAGGTCAATCCACTCTGCGCAGGCCCCGTGAAACCCAACCCAAAGACTATTGAGTCGTATATGTGTACTGTATTGATTGTCTAAGGGATCAATGCAACACTTCTATCTTTGATTTATATCCCCTGGTCTCCAGGCTCACTGGGTGCTCTTTGATTGAGTTCTCTGGCCACTAGTTTTCAAAGTGGGGAGCTGAGAGACAATCGATCACTGTACAGGTAACCTGACCCAGTTTGGGGGATATACCAGGCCTTTTGCTTACAGAAAACTCACCCTGCTACTCTTTCTCTCTCTCTCTCTCTCTCCCTCTCTCTCTCTCTCTCTCTCTCTCTCTCTCTCTCTCTCTCTCTCTCACACACACACACACACACACACGCACACACACACACACATGCATACACACACACACACACTGCCCTAAATCAACAGCCTGCTCTGCTGTATCTGACAACTCAAGTCTCCACTGAGGGGGAACAGTGTAGGGAGAATGACTGGCCCAGATGGCATTACGCTGTAGCTTCTGAAGACGAAGCTGAAAGAAATCAGGATGCTATTGCACTTTTATCATCAGTTTCTCTCTCGCTCTCTCTCTCTCTCTCTCTCACACACACACGCGCGCGCACGCACACACACACATACATACACACTGATACATCAAACTTCCCTTAGCCTTATAAGTTTGTACTCAAGGTAATACCTGGACTGTGTTCCTATCTCCCCGGTTACAATACAAGCTATCAAAGTGAAGTGTCTTTTCTGATAGTGTAAAGCTCTGGTTTTGCAAGCGAAGCATGTGTCAATTGGTGACCTTTTCCCCATACATAGTACAGTTTGCTGCAGTATGCCGCTTTAATCAGGCCTCGGCTACTGCTAGAGACGTGCTCAGCTTGCTGGCTTCACATGAGAGCAGCAAACGGGGAGGGAGGAAGAGAGAGTGGCGAGAGAAAGTGAGAGAGCCAGCAAGTAAGACGGGGGTAGGAATTGGAAAAGAGGAGAGTCGTGCATTTAATTTCAATACATGGATTAGTATGTGCCCATTTACCTCCCTAACTGTAATCTCAAAGGGAACATGGTATGACGGAAAGCTACAGTCATTACCGGCCGAGGCCCGGATTGCCTGCCCCGCCTTCACAATCTCCTCTCCCTATCGTACCGCATCTATTATTAATGCTAACATTATCAATAGGACTTCAGACTTATCTTCAGAATGGTCCGTGTGCGATGTTGAATGTGGCAGTTAGCGTCCGCTCTTTCACTCTTTCTCATTCTAGTTCTCCATCATTCTGTCTGGTTCTCTCTGTCTGTCTCTCTGAACTTGTCTCTGCACTTCAGGACTCTTGCCTGAAAGCTGTAGTATGGTACCTTTCATTATGATATTACAAGAGAATTGTTTGTTATGTGACTAATAGCCATTTAATTACTGGTAATAACCGTTCTGCAGTGTAACCGCTAACTCACTCTGTCGCGTTTCAGGGACAGTTCATCCGTTTGTTTGACGTGTACACTTTGTCTGGGGAAGGCTGTTTGCTTTGTTCACAGAGTATTTAGGGAGTTCAGATAACCTTGAATAATCTACTCACCCCTTACCAAATAGACAGTACTGAGTCGTGTGTGTGGCACGCTTGATTTAGCATTCATTCCAGTGACATAACATTCAATAGGGGGGTTGCAAGACGTCAACAAAGCGTGGTGTCGAGGCAGAGGGAGAGAGAGAGAGAGAGAGAGAGAGAGAGAAAGTGAGAGAAACAATGAATTGCCGCTGATTATCTGGTCACCAAACAAGGAAAGTTAATCATGCGCAAGGAAGTGTTTCAAAATAAAAAAAAGGGTTAATTAAACCAAAGTATATGTTCAGATTGTTGCTTTGTTACTTTGGATCCGGTGCTTAATAATGCGGGGGAGGTTGTGCCACCAGACAGTTTCTTTGTTGGTTTCAATTCTCTGCTGAGTAATGGGGGAAAGGTTGTGTCACGAGACGGCTAAGCTAAACTGCCTCGTGTTTTGACTGAATGCCATCTGCCCACCATGCCCTTTCAGAGTATTGACTGGGAATCCCAATGAGTGCCTATAGCACTGCCAAAAAGGCAGGCCTCTGTCCAGGCACATTGAAGGGAAAATAGCCTTGAGCCGCGTGGATACAGTCGACATTAGTCTCTGACCAGAGCTACGGAGACACTGTTGTCTCAGGGTCAACAGGAGAAAGCTAGGTGGCAAAACAGACAGCATGGCAGGCAAATTAAAATAATTTCAAGTGTCCTTCATTGAAAACGAAAAAAAGAGGTCTGATGGGTTTTTGTATGCCCTTTTAACCAAAACATACTTATCATAGTGCTCTACTCGCAAGGTCAGCGCTGCGCTGTTAGGCTTTTCATAATAAATGTTATGACGTAACGAGCTGTGCTGCACAATGCAGAAAACTGTGTGTGTCAAATGAGAGTAATAGTCAAATCCCACTGTTGTCAAGCCCCTTTGTTTGCTTTGGCATTTAACACCAATCAAGTGACAAAAGGACACACAAGGCCGTTCGGTTCTATTGATTGAGC